>NC_060130.1:858049258-858352289 GCF_021461395.2 Schistocerca americana | reverse complement strand
CCACAGTCTTACGATACAATGTTCGATACAAAAGTATGTGTTACGACATTTTAGTATCAGGTTTATAACAGTTTAAGAGTTAACATATTGCATTTAGTCACGATAATCTCGCACCCGCCTACAAAAATTTGTCGGAAAAATGTGTAAAGCCATTTCCTTGAGAGATACTCATGCTACTCAGTGCATGTCAACCTGCAGTTAAATTCTGTATGTGGACAACACACAATAGCCGGCCAATGTGGCCGAACGGTTCTAGGCGCTACCGTCTGGAACCGCGCGACCGCTACAGTCGCTGGTTCGAATCCTGCCTCGGGCGTGGATGTGTGTGATGTCCTTAGGTTAGTTAGGTTTCAGTAGTTCTAAGTTCTAGGGGACTGATGAACTCAGAAGTTAAGTCCCATTGCGCTCAGAGCCATTTGAACCATTTTTTTGAACAACACACGATATGCACAAATGGTATAGTGGAGACACATACATTAGTTTCTAATAGAGGTGAAAATCTTTCAGATTCTAATAACCCGAGGTTCAAACTGTCAGTCCCTTGAAATTTTTCCTCGAATAATCACATTGCAGCGTCGGAAAAATGTTCAAGTTGAATTAATTGAACGTACGAAATAAGGAAACATATGATCTTAACCCGGCACTGACGCCACTGAAAGTACAAAACTGTAATAAAGTTGCCTGCGTTCATGGGTTCACGTATGGGGCCAGATTTGAAGACTGAAGCTTTCAATAGTCAAAGTATGACACCAGTTAGGTAACGTTAGTTTAACTACATATTTCTTATTTAACAGGAGCTTTTTGTAGCTCTAACATAGACGTCAAAGTGGATAGTAGCTATTGGAGAGACAAAAACAGTTAACATTAATGCAATAGGGATATTCTACCTGAGAACCTTCTGTCAACTATTATGGATGCTCCGCACTAAAGGTTCGCTCAACCTGATGGACACATGTCGACGAAGACCACGCTCTGCCGCTCGTTTCTAACACGACACGATTTAAACGCCATTTAGTGACGCGAATTTATACAGCATACTGTGGTGAGATGAATGCGCAGGACGCTTCGAACGCAATTTTCCGTTCAGTTTGTGTGACAGAAACGCGCGCAGCCTGTCGTGCGGTATAGCGACTGCGTAATGGGGGCGCTGTCACGCGCTGCGCAATACTCGTATTTTGCGTTTGCCTGGGGCGCTGATGCGAGTAGACGCGTCCGCGCCAGGTGTCCTGCCGACGGCGGCCCGGGGACACTTACCACACCCCGCACTTTCCCTACAAACTCAAAACTGTCAGTGTCTTATTTTTGTTCAACACGGGAACCATTATACTGAAATCACAAGGATATTACATAAAAGTGATAAGCTGAAGGGTGGGCGTGAACAATTAGGAAAGATCAGCCAAAGATGTTTCAATGAATCCATAGACAGGACAGGATTTAACATGCAGCCGACAGTGAACTCTGAATCTACGGAACAAGTTTTCAGTTTGGGAGAAAACATTCTGATAAACGAGTGCAGACATTTAGTAGGAACCACTGCAGCGCCATATTACAATTATTTAACCACAAAAGAAGCCTAAGTAAAAATTGCACACTTTAATAATTCAGGGACAGGATCATATTGTTGCCTAAAGGCAGTACAGTGTGTCACTTTCTGCGGACAAAATACACTGACGTAAAAAGTCGCAGCACCAAGAAGGAGTTGTGCAACATAAACGAAAATTGGTAGGCGTGTTTCTACACCTCAAAGATGATATCTATTCAAATTTAGCGCCAGTCGCATAATAGTGGCGCTAGTAGCACCGCCATGAAGGTGCCAATCAGATTTCCTTTACACGCAGTAACGGCCGTGAGCATTAGCTTCCTTTGAGACTGAACGTTGTGAGTTGATGTTGGTCAAGAATGTCTTCAAGGCAACAAAGAAATCATCATCAATACCTCACTGTGTCTGACCGATGTTGTGTAATAGGGCTACGAGAAGGTGGATGTTCCCTCTGCGATATTGCAGAAAGACTTGGCAGGAATGTAGCCAATGTACATGACTGCTGGGAGCGGTGGTCATAAGATTGTACGGTCGCAAGGAGACTGGGTTCATTATATTAAAAAACTAAAAACCCGCCTCGATTGCGAAAAAAGCACCTAGTGTTAAGTTTATAAATGTATAGCTATGGTGTTCTTTTCATCATTGAGAAAGGTCTTCTTAGGCACTTGTGGGTTTTATTGTTGTTCTGAAGAAGGTGTAGTTGTCTACGCCGAAACCTGGGTTAACACGTAACACTAGGTGCTTTTTTCGTAATCGAGGCAGGTTTTTAGTTTTTTAATATATTAACCAACGATTGCTGACGCGCTGCGATGTTGAAGGTTCTTAGACTGAGTTCAGGACGGCGACGTGGCACGACCGTGAGTGAAGACCATGGTCTGCGCCGTATGGCTCTAGCGCATCGTACTGCATCTGCAGCAGCAATTTGAACAGAATTTGGCACCGCTGTGAAAGAATGAACTGTTACAAATCGTTTATTTTAAGAACAGTTCCGAACCAGACGCCCTGGCCCCAAAGCACCGCCATTTGCAATTGAAGTGGTGTCAAAGGAGAGCTCACTGGAGGAGATGGTGGCGGACTTTGTGTTTTCTGTGGAAAGCTAGTTGTGCCTCGGTGACAGTGATGGCCTCTTGTTGGTTAGAAGGAGGTCAGTTGAGAGCCTGCAACCAACCTGTCTGAGTGCTAGATACACTAGACCTACACCTGGAGTTATGTTCTGGGGTGCGATTTCGTATGACAGCAGGAGCACTCACGTGGTTATCCCACGCACCCTGATTGCAAATTTGTTCGTCAGTCTGGTGATTTTACCTATTGTGCTGCTACATACGAACAATATTCCGCCGGCTCTTGTGACCGAGTGGTTCTAGGCGCTTCAGTCCATTACCGCGCTGCTGCTACGGTCGCAGTTTCGAATACTGGCTCGGGCATGGATGTGTGTGATGTCCTTAGGTTAGTTAGGTTTAAGTAGTTCTAAGTCTAGGGAACTGATGACTTCAGATGTTAAGTCCCATAGTGCTTAGAGCCATTTGAACCATTTCGAACAGTAGTCCATGGGGTATTTTCCAACAGGATAACTCTCGCCCACATATCGTTGTTGTAAACCAACATGCTCTACAGAATGTCAACATGTTTCCTTTGGTTGTTCGATCACCAGATCCGTCTCCATCGAGTACATATGAGACACTGTCTGATGACAAATCCAGCGTCATCCACAAACAGCATTAACCGTCCCTGTACTGACCGATTAAGTGCAACAGGCGTGGGATTCTACCTACAAACTGACATCCGGCACCTGTACAACACAATGTATGCATGTTTACATTCCTATGGTCCAAATGGCTCTGAGCACTATGGGACTTAACAGCTGAGGTCATCAGTTCCCTAGAACTTAGAGCTGAACGTAGCGGTCGCGCTACGTTCCTATGTTCAACATCTGGCAGTTACACCGGTTTTTAATGTACCGTCATTTCACATTTGTAACGGCTCATCTCGCGCTTACATGAACCTGCAATCATAAATATGATACACAGACGAATGCATTCCCGAAATTTCGTTACTTTCCATTAAATACTTTTTGGTGTTGTGATTTTTCCCGTCAGTGTATTACTCACCCACGTAATAGGGCACACTGCTCACGCTGGAGTGCTGGTAAACGGCATACAATTGGAATCAGGTGGTCATGCGACCCTTCAAGGCTGACGCAAGTCATGTTAGTGAAGCGGAGTCCATGTGCCAGTTGTTTGTGTGAAATCAGAACACTAAATGGGTCGATGGCTAAGATGGGGCTCGTACCGCTTTGTCTGTTACCAGGTTGCTATGTAAGTACTGTATCTCAGAGTTAGACGACCCACTTCATTCGCCTCACCTAGCACCATATGGCATTTATCTATTCCCCAACTATAAATCTGCAATAAAAGATACAAGATTTTAGCTCATTGTATCAGTGAAATAAAAAGTGGCATGCGTCATCAAGCAGTTCACAGGGGAGGAGTTCCAATACTATTTCCATAAATGGAGAATTAGTGTGGATCGTTCAAGGTAGTGAGGAGGGTAATATATTGTTGGTGACAATACCTAAATATGTATATTTCCGAAATAAAATGTTTTACAGCAATAGTCTCGTTATTTTATATCCACAAGTCGTCTCAACGGGACTGCTATTTGTAAACTAGGAATGGTGTACCATTCGCAGCCTTGTAACATGGTTTAAGAACAGCGGTTGTAAAAATGTCCTCATCGAGAGGGACCAGAGATGTCACGCCTTTTCAAGGTCATTTTTTTTCAAACCCGGCAGGCAGTAATTCTCTCAATGAATTCAGGCCCATCCCGACCAGTTTACGAGTGAACATCAGGAAGCTTATTGCATGCAATGGACATTTGGAGTTAGGGAATTTCTATCCACGGTACATAACACTCCACGTCTTCAAAGGGCCAAAGAAAACGGAAATGCGACGGTAGCCTACTGTAAGCATGTAATGTGGTCGGAAGAGTCACACTGGGGCCTCTTTTCAAATTATGCAAGGTGTCGAGTGCATCGACAGCCCACTGAGTCGTTTAATCCGCAGTGTATGCGGAATTTAGTTAAGGCCAGGGGTGGTTGTGTTATGTATCTGTTGTGATTTTCGTCTTATTGCTTGGTCCCATTCAGTCAGGTCAACGTGAACGTGAACCCGGATATTTATTTTAACATTTACGGTGACTGATTGTTGCCCTTTCTTCTGCGTCTCCATGATGAGTGTGCTGTGAACACTCCAGTCTTCCAAGATGACAAAATCTGTGTTCACAGGGCTTCACGGATACGTTGTAGGATTGACGAATACTCTGACACCCGACCGCACCTCAATTGGCCCGCTGTATTACTCAGTCCTAATTCCATAGAAACTGTTTGACTGTATTTTTAACTTTAGAGAAACGTATCAGTCAACGGCCCACAGATTGGTAACTCTGGGGAACCATTTCATCAGAAAGTAACTTCAGCTTGACATACACTACAGAGCCAAAGAAACAGGTACAACTGTCTAATATCGTGTAGGGCCCCCGCGAGCACGCATCAGTGCCACAACAGAACGTGGCATGGACTCGACAAATGTCTGAAGTAGTGTTGGAGCACGGCAGTGTATGAACACTGCAGGGCACTCCATAAATGCAAAAGAGAACGAGGGGGTGGAGATCTTATCTGAACAGCACGTTCCAACGCATCCCAGATATGCTCAATAATGTTCATGTCTGGGGTGTGTGGTGGCCAGCGGAAGTGTTTAAATTCAGAAGAGTGTTTCTGGGCCCACTGTGTAGCAATTATGGAGATTTTGGGTGTCGCATTGCCCTGCTGGAATTGCCCAAATCCGTCAGAATTCACAATGGACATGAATGGATGCAGGTGATCAGACAGGATGCTTACGTACATGTCACCTGTCAGAGTCATATCTAGAAGTATCAGGGTTCCCATATCACTCCAAGTGAACACGCTCCACACCATTACAGACCCTCCACCATCTTGAACAGTCCCCTGCTGACATGCAGGGTCCATGGATTCATGAGGTTGTCTCCATACCCGTACACGTCCATCCGCTCGATACAATTTCAAACGAGACTCGTCCGACCAGGCAACATGTTTCCAGTCATCAGTAATCCAGTGTCGGTGTTGACGGGCCCAGGTGAGGCGTAAAGCTTTGTGTCGTGCAGTCATCAACGGTACACGAGTGGGCCTTCGGCTCCGAAAGCCGATATCGGTGATGTTTCGTTGAATGGTTCGCACGCTGACACTTGTTGACGGCCGAGCATTGAAATCTGCAGCAATTCTCAGAAGGATTTCACTTCCCTCATGTTGAACGATTCTCTTCAGTTGTCGTAGGTACCGTTCTTGCAGGATCTTTTTCTGGCCGCAGCGCCGTCGGAGATTTGATATTTTGCAGGATTCCTGAAATTCACGGTACACTCGTGAAATGATCGTACGGGAAAATCTTCACTACATCGCTACCTCGCGGATGCTGTGTTCCATCGCTCACCGACTATTACATCACGATCAAACTGACTTAAATTTTGATAACCTGCCATTGTAGCAGCAGTAACCGATCTAACAACTGCGCCAAATACTTGATGTCCTATATAGGCGTTGCCGACCGCAGCGCCGTACTCTCCCCATTTACATATCTCTGTATCTGAATAAGCACCGGCCGTCGTGGCCGAGCGGTTCTAGGCACTTCAGTCCGGAACCGCGCTGCTGCTACGGTCGCAGGTTCGAATACTGCCTCGGGTATGGGTGTGTGTGATGTCCTTGGGTTGGTTAGGTTTAAGTAGTTCTAAGCCTTGGCGACTGATGACCTCAGATGTTAAGTCTAATAGTGCTCAGAGCTATTTGAACCATTTTTGAGAAAGCATGCCTGTAACAGTTTCTTTGGCGCTTCAACGTAAATGCGTGAAGAGACTTGTGGACTCTCTTCCTCTTGGGATCGCCATTATCAACAAAATAACCGATGTTAGCCGGTATTAACGTGATGTATCCTGGGGGTGACCAGTTTTTTGTTCGGTGTGCTTATTGACTTTAGATGAACCTGCTAGCTGTCACTTTGACCTAAGGTAGAATGGAAGGATGTTCATGTAGTAACGACACTTTAACACGATGGTGTGAGGAGGGACGATGGTATCAACATATTTCCATGCGCAATTGTGAAAGAGACAGTACTTTCAGCAAATGATAGTGTACCTAGTAACAGTAGCAAAATCAGAAAGGACTTCACTGAAGGAATGCAAAAATACGAATACGAAAGATTTTGTAAATTTTGCATTATCTTTCGGTTCGTGCCCATGCAGCCAGCTCAGAAACGGAAAGGCCATACGACGGTTGGAGGGACTCTCGTGTTAGTAATGATGATGCAAGTGTAGGGACACCACAACACCCAGTCACTTCGCGGAGTAAATTTCCGACCTGGTCGGGATTCGAAGCCGGGTCCCTTCGGTTAGCAATCTGCAGCGCTGACCCCCAGCTAGCGAGGCGGACGATGCGACACATAATGAAAGTGATGAATGCTCGAAAAATAAATTGAAAAGTGCACCTATTGGTCTTTCGACTTAGTATTCAATTACGTTATTAGTATATACGAAATCAGTTTTCATGTGTTACATAATTGGGCTAAGATTATGCCCCGTCCTCACTTTGATCTCATGAATTATCGACTAAAATTTTTAATAACCCTGCAGTACTTTCGGAGTTCTATAAATTTTAATTGTGAGTTAGTAGACAATGATTCCTCTCGTTAATAGGGCAGTAAGATCTCATCCTCAACCATCAATGTGGGTATAGAGCGATCAACCAAGAATGTGGCCATCGTTAACGACTAATGCCACATAAATGATGTTTAGACAGTTAACTCGAATGAGGACTCTCTAGACTGACAAAACCCGCCTACCTAATAAAGAAGATGAGGGATCAAATAGTTTGCTTTCAGCTTTCACAGTAAAGAGGGCGTTAATGAGAAGAGAGCGGCAGATTCAATTATCTATTCAATTTATTGCCACAGCATACAGGGAAATTAATTTTGTTTACAATCGCTTTGAATCCCTTTGATTTCTATCCTTCCATTCTCAACATGAGGGTGAGAGAATGTGATGTGGTTCAAATGGCTCTGAGCACTATGGGACTCAACTGCTGTGGTCATAAGTCCCCTAGAACTTAGAACTACTTAAACCTAACTAACCTAAGGACATCACACACATCCATGCCCGAGGCAGGATTTGAACCTGCGACCGTAGCGGTCGTGCGGTTCCAGACTGTCGCGCCTTTAACCGCTCGGCCACTTCGACCGGCAATGTGATGTGGATCAGCTGAGTAGAGTCACAATATGTTATGAAAAAAGTTGTCTAGAAACTGGTCTCTTGAAATCGAAAAGTAAAGAGGAAGTTACTGACTAAGAGTTTTACACTGCTCACACAGTACACCTATGTCAAACAGGAAAATTTTGATATTAATCCTCTATAGCTCCATAGGGCTATAAAGAGAATTTTGTAGTACGTTTTGCGTTATAGTGTTTGGAGGGCCCTTATCGTACACTCATTTCCACATTAGGATACTAAGGAGAAAGATATTTAAATCTCCTGAAATAGGCCGAGATATTGTCTTAAATTTAACACAGTGTGTAGTACCTTGGATGTGGGAAAGTAATAACAAAATTAGAATCTTTCAACTGCTCGATCACAAAACAAAACACATGGAGACATACTGAAGTACCCTTTTGAGCCGCATCCATCAAAGGTTCAAGATATCATCCAGAATAACATGGAGGCACACAGTTAATAACTATATTTTCTGCAATTCAGTTTCTAGAACTTCTGTACTACGAGCTGTCGTTAAGGCAGATCATATAGAATTTCTGTTGAGAAATCATGTGAATCGCCTCAGGAGTGTGACAATGTTGCTGAAAACACTGGGATATCGAGTGGATCAACGTCATTGCAAAGTGCATTATCTGTTTTAGACTGTTCTCTTAGAATCTCAAGGAATAAACTTATTTAATTTGGTGAAAATATTTCTACAAGTACTGACGTGACACATCTGTCATTTATTTTTATATCACAAAAACAATTGTATTGGATACTATATTTTTTAGTTTTGAAGCTGTTCGGCATCGAAGTCATCACAGCCACAGTTTAAAAAGATTTATTTAGAGGATATGTCTAAAACTTAGAAAGAAGAACCACTAACACCTTATTTTCTTAAATGAACTGTATATTACTGCTACGTAACACTGCTCTTATGAGCGTTATTTGGTAAATCAGATTAGATTCCCAAGTCGACAATGCAGTACAAAAAAACTGAGACAGAATACCAGTCGTTTGCGCAAATTTGTAGAGTGTCCATACTGAACGTTTATAAATTCTGAATCACTGTGCGTTAGCACGCGACGGAAAACCGTATATGTCTCTTCTTCGTTTTCAGATCATAAACTGAAACCACTTTCACAGGTAACATAGGAACTATCAATATTAGTTGCGTCTCACATCACGCAAGAGTAAATATGGTATCCAGAAGACAGCATCCATTGAATAATGCGACAGAGTCCGAAGCTTGCAGTGGAAGTTGGGTGTCGTCCATGTGAAGGGCGCAACAGACAGCGGCCACACGGACTTCCCACGATGCTGCCATCTGTCAAATCGAGTTACGCTCCCCATCCATATAGCTGCCGCCGCTAGTTCACACACTTTCTGATCGTACAGGCAAAACATTTTCGGACAGCAGTAGTATTTATGAGGCATTTCCAATCGTATAAATATTGGTCTTGACATATGTGGCTAAAAAAGTCTCGTTTGTAAGCATAAAATGGGAACAGCGCATACTAAATTTCCATTATTGACCAATGAAGCAGAACTATTTTAAAAAATGAATGAGCGATTTCGAAATAATTTCACATTAATATGAAAAATATGTATGATAATGAACATCACATTATATGTTCGCCTTGGTGTCGTCCTATTTTGCAGGATCCGTACGTAATGAGTCGTTAGCTGTCGTGCGCCCGTCTTTGTGACCGAATATCAGTTCTGAAGCCCCTACAAGTGGGAAACTCAGTGTGTGCTTTCTGTTTGACAACTGCGTAATTTTTTGTATGTGTTTTATGCTGTATTGGTAGTGGGTTCTATTTCTACGGTGGAGATCGAGAAGAAGCTGGGTTTTCAAGTGAACGGATGAGGAATGTCTCCTGCGCGTTAATGGCACTAACTTAGGCACAGAAAGTGGTGAAATAAACACACGTAAGACTCTTCGACAATCTGCACGTGGAAATACAACATACGACAGTAAACAGAAGTGTTTCAAAATGTGTGTTAAAAATGTTTGTCCTTGATAATTCCTTGTATACCATGGAGAAATTCTTAGGCAAGGATTATTAGTCACTAAAGAAAACCTGTTAATGGCCAGAATATTTTTAGTTGTATACAAGTGTTCTGTTTTGGTCTGCTGACACGTTTCCCATCATAACGTTTATGGCGAATTTGATCTGTGTAACCAATAACTAAGTCAATGATGCATTCGTGAATCAGTTTAGTTTCTTACAAACAGTGATATCCAAATAATCTGGATTATTGTTGCTTTCCGTGTGTGTTAACTATCGGCTAAAAGGTAATAAAAATATAAACGGCAGTAGTATATAAACTACTTGCATCTTACATGTACCGATTGACAGTTCTTTGTCTGCTCAACGACAGTTTATAATAAAGCAGTTTATGCACCTTTTCCGTTCGGACGACATTAATTTCCAACAATTTTTTTTAGCAGTCGTCCATTAACTACAATTACTCCTGAAGCCATTTTTATGCGCGTTGTTAACTATAAATTTTACACTGTACACCTAATTCTTGGTCACTGTCAGAAACAGGCAGTTACTTATTTTTTGATATAATAAGAGCGTTACAGAACCTATTATAGGAGTTTTGAGACCATTGCCTAAATATGAAATATAATTTTAGGATTTGTCTGTACAGGAGACAACAAACTATAATTTTTTCCACAACAGAGCCGGAAGAAGCCAAACTGGGAAGAAACGATTCGTAGAACATCCAGCTGTGAAAGCGGATGAAATGGTGATTATCGGCAACGGTGCGGCAAAAAAAAAAAAATTCGTAGAACATCCAGCTGTGAAAGCGGATGAAATGGTGATTATCGGCAACGGTGCGGCAAAAAAAAAAAAAAAAAAAAAAAAAAAAATTATTTATGTGCTACCCTTGCGGCACATAATCACAGAACGCTCTTGTGTCGCACGAACGAAATAACATAATCATAATCACTTACCTCTGGTAAAAAAGAAATACTGTTTTCTAGAGCTCAGTGAGAGAGGAAACATGTGATAAATGAACTTGTTTGCGCAAACGAAAAGAATAAGGGGCGTGTTTTTCATCCATTATGATGCGTGGCAACATGATGAATATTTTACTCAGACTAACAAAAAACGGGAGGATACTCGGTGCAGCCACTGGTAACACATGCGTTGTTACTTGAAATGGACAGTTTAAGAGGATGGCCTACTACGATTATTCACACACATACATAAAAAGACAAACAATTTAATTTCCGCCAGACTTTTGCGACCAAGGCAAACTCATTCCAGAACTCACAGTACCATTCTAACTTGTGGATCCCGTTAATGATAAAAGGGCAATTTATTAAAATTTTAAGCTTTGGACAGGTTTATGTATCACACGTGTCCATTAAATAGCGTTAGGGAATGATGGTTTCCTATGTTTTATCAAACCTCTGATGATATCTCCTCAGATATATCTTAACATATCTCCGATGATGTATCTTAAGATTAATCCTAAAATATCTCTCTCGGAAGCGTGTCTTTCCGTTGTATATTTTCCATTGACACTACTGGATGACTTGACCTCTTGCAATGGAGATAATTTAATTTAGATTAAACTAGGTTAGGTACAAGAATGACCATTGCCTGTTGTATGCGTACCGTGCAAGTTTCCAACTCTTCTTATGGATATTTAATTTTCTATAAATGCGTACGAAAACAATTTAAAAGTTGGTAGGAGTTGGAAACTTCAAAAATCCTACATTGTTAATGTGTACTTGATTCGCAGATGGGAAGTAACTTTTCACTTTAGCAGGTGAGACCACTTCTTACTTTCGACTGCTATTTTTTTCTGAAGTCAGTAGCTTTAATTCCATCTCACTGTAAGATTGTGAGAGATAGAAATATAATTATTACATAATTTATATGGCCAGATCAGAAAGTCGTCTGCTGAGTGTTTAAGGGTCTCACCACGGTATTCACATTAAGTGCTTAAAGGAAAGCAAGGTGAAGTTAAATGGAGATCACTCCCAATGAAAACGAATTTATTGTCTAGCTATGTTCTGCTGCTGCTGTAGTGCTACAGAATTTAGGACACGACAGGGAACCAAGAGACGCATTCTGAAATGTCTGTGCGGAGCTAACATGCTTTCTTATCGTAAACAGAAATTCTACTGGAGGAGGTCACGTAGAGCCAAATAAACACCGAATCTCTATAACTTCCAGTACTTTACATGTCTAAGAAGTATTCTAAAACATTCAGCTGATGTTATATTACAAAAGAAATGAGTATACTTTATGCACAGGTATGTGATTCCCCGCAAACAAAGAGCAGAAAGAGCTGAAATCCAGTAGGGGAAAAATTGTATTGGCTTTTGCGAGTTTGGCTGATGGTTTGAATGAGACGGACTACAACAACTTCAAATCAAAATTCAAAACGCATAGTACCTGCGTGTAATCACGTTCTTAGCAGTTACCCAGCGAGGGACGACTCACGCTCGGCATAGCGGCTGGAATCAGATCCCCGTCCGGCGTTACTGATTCACGTTTGCCATGGTTTCTTTAAATCAATGAACGTCCTTTTAAAAGGGCGTGGTCGATTTCCTGCTCAACCACTCCCCAATCCGAGCTTGCGCACCGTCACTAACGACCTCGTTGTCGATGGAACATTAAATCCTAATCTTATATCCGGATTTCTTTGCCGACTAGATGGAATGTAAGATTACGAGAATAAACTATTACTGTCATACTACCTTCAAACGTATATCACAAGACTAGATTTTTATTCGCCTATTTCTATCAGTATCATTTTATGCAAATGTAGTGGATCATACTGCAGGTGAGGGGCTATGATTGAGAAGACCAACTCGTTCTATGACGTCACAAAACTGACAACGGAATGTGACGTGTACGTTATATTGATGTCTTACAAGGAGACTACACGACGCTCGGATGACGGATTTACTTCAGACTTTGTACACTTTTAATAGTCCATTAGGAGAACGTAATGTGCAAGTAGTAAGGCGTACTACTTAGGCGATTTCGAGAAAATCGGTAGAGAAGTTTTACGAGTCAGTGATGTACAAGCGCGATGCGACCCCGAGCACCATATGGAAATGGTTGACGTCGAATCTCCGTAAACACTGGGTCACTGGCTCGAGTCCTGCTCATTTTTTTCTAGTTTATATTTTTTTCAGCTCTATAGTCATATTATTTCAGGCATATCACATGTGAAAAGTAACGTGAGGAAAAGAGACGTGTATTTGCACGAACTAGAATTTCCTTGTTTCGTTATTTGTTAATTTTTACTGTCACAACAAATATTACATTTATAACTAACGACAAATAAACGACGAAATGCATAATTCTTTCTGAAAATGTTTGCCTGTCGTGATTTCCGTAATCCCTTATACCTCCAATCGAGTGAGGTACCAACAACTGCTTGGCACCTGGACGCTTCGATCTGCAGTTGCAGGTGTCAAGGACGAGGGACAGGCTTGGAAAGGACGAGGGACAGACTTGGAAAGTCCAACTTCAACATCGATAAATAAAGGTTTAAATAACTTCATTCAGTAATACAACGAATTACAATAAGCCAGACTACGAAGGTAGGGTGCGATTAGTCGACGGATGTGCTTTAGACATTACACGTTGCAGGATGATATTTTTCATACAGATGCGGAAAACTCAAATTAAATCGACGTATACTACATCGAATGAATGCAGTTTTCCCACATGCACAAATAACCTTCAGAGTTTCGAAGGAAAAACAAATCTTGTTGACGTTTTGAAACTTTTTCTTTCTTCCTATACACTTCTGACATTGTCAGCGTGGGGGCTAGCTATGGTATTATGAACACTGAATATATTTTCAGCTACCAGATCGCTACAATTATTTGTTCATATAGATTATCGGTTTCGGCATTTCTCTGTTGCCATCTTCGGATCTATGTTCACATCATTACAAGGTGTTGTTCTTCAGTACTGTGAGTAACAGTATAGCACCACTTACTGTACTGAAGGAGAAGATTGCGTAATGATGTAAACATATATCCGAAGATGGCAACACACAATTGCCGAAATATGTAACGTATATGAATTAATGGTTTTAGTACTTACTGTACTGAAGGAGAAGATTGCGTAATGATGTAAACATATATCCGAAGATGGCAACACACAATTGCCGAAATATGTAACGTATATGAATTAATGGTTTTAGTGACCTTGGGAGCTGAAAATGTGCTCAGTGTTCATCTCTTCCTTCGAACAATTAGGACACAGACCATGAGTAACGCAACATTTAGTAAATATCGATGCCGAAAATAGATGATGTGAACTGAATGTATTTTAACAGCATCTTGAATAAGTTTCAAGCCGCTTGATGAAGTTTTTAACTTGACTATAGAAATAAAAGTATCATAATATTTATTATAATAATAAAAATTAATAAACAGCCCAGTAACTGTGGAAATTCAATAAAAATCGCGCGTCTTTGCATAATATTACATTTCAAACGTAATATGTGCGAAATAACATGACTAGTGTTGAAAAAAATATAAATAAAAGAAAAATAAAATGAGCAGGACACGACTCAGCTATCCACCAATTACGAAACTTGAACGCTAACCGTACGAGCTCCGCCATCTCGGATTCAGGGTCGCCACATCATTGAAGCATAAAACTTTTCTTGCACATTATTTGTCCCAATGGACTAATAAGAGTGGAAAAAGGTCGACGTAAATCCGTGATCCGAACGTGGTGGCCTTTCCTTGTTAGTGTTTCACAATCAGAAGCTCTCAGACCGCATAATCCAATGCCTATCTTTCTTTCTTTTCCTTACTTCCAGGAGTGCCCTGAGTACACATTTAAGCTGCGAAAACAGTTACGATAGTGTACTGAAAGGAAAGAAGAACTTTGCGTAATTTGAAGAATCCTTACCTCTAGACATCTGTGACTGAAATTCTGTAGCACTGTAAAGTGATGTTTGCAGCCAAGCGGAAATAGTCTATTTCATAGCACTGTTAAAAATAATTCGTGAAGTTATAAAAGTGCAATTTCAGATTTTGGAATTTTACAAAATCAATTAGGCGGTGGGACGTTTTTAAAATGCTGAATACGTTTTAGTTCAGACTAATAACTTTCGGTTGAAAATCTGGTCCTAGTGTAATGGATTAATTTCATATCGTGATGATTTTGAAAGTCCTTATTTAAATTCGTAGTTTTAAGTATTTAGTTTTATAATTGTGTCTTAAAAAGAGAGCTTGCAGTAAGCTATGGATAAACTTTTACAAAGAGAACGAGTATTTCGAAAGCAGCTGGAAGACAGAGCCTAAAAAATACGTTGTAAAAAGGTTAAATGGAACCGGCGTCGGTCAGCGAGCGGCGGTACAGCGCCACAATTTCACGCTCGGCTGACCAACAAGCCGGCGTGATTCGGCGGGCTCGTCGTGCCGGCCTCTGTGTCACACGCATATGAAAAACCTCGCACAGTTCAATACAGCCGTGCACTCGTGTAACTGCTGCTCTGCCCGACATGGAACGCCACTGACCTCCGTCATAAGCACCACATTTAGGCCATTTCCGCCTGTAAGCAATCCCCTACATGATTTGCTGTACGGAAGATTAATGAATTCTACGTTGCGGTCAGATAATGAGATTAGGTAGGTATGTGCGTACAATATCGTTATGGTATTTTTTATGTGTTTAGATCTGCTGCATGGAAAGTGGTGAAGGGAAAGTCAGCACTTGACGAACAGACTGTACAATCAGAGTATTCAGCGGTTCTGATTCCAGCATCCGAATCCGAGTTCCACAATTTATGATCGACGTATTCAGGCTCTGTATCGCTTTGTTGGCTAGTCATGTTCATTTCAGTCTAAAATCCGAGATATACTGCACATACAGATATGCAACGATCGTCAACGAAATCTTGGTGCCTCTGACATTTTCGATCGGAGCCGGCCGGAGTGGCCGTGCGGTTCTAGGCGCTGCAGTCTGGAACTGAGCGACCGCTACGGCCGCAGGATCGAATCCTGCCTCGAGCATGGATGTGTGTGATGTCCTTAGGTTAGTTAGGTTTCATTAGTTCTAAGTTCTAGGCGACTTATAACCTAAGAAGTTAAGTCGCATAGTGCTCAGAGCCATTTGAACCATTTTTTTTCCAATCGGCTCACGAAACCGAGGTGATGGTTTCGAAAATGTAGTATACAAATTGGTGTGTACTATACATCTAGACAGGTATCGTCAGAAAAAGACCTTGTTGTGATATTTTGAACCGATAAGGCTGTTACACTTAGGTTCAAAAATGGTTGGTTCAAATGGCTCTGAGCACTATGGGGCTTAACATCTGAGGTCATCAGTCCCCTAGAACTTAGAACTACTTAAACCTAACTAACCTAAGGACATCACACACATCCACGTCCGAGGCAGGATTCGAATTTGTGACCGTATCGGTCGCGCGGTTCCAGACTGTAGCGCCTAATAGCGCTCGGCCACCTCGGCCGGCGTTGCGGTCACATAATGAGATTGGGTAGGTATGTGCGTACAATATCGTTACGGTATATTTTACATGTTTAGATGGGCTGCATGGAAAGTGATGAGGGGAAAGCCAGTACTGACGAACAGAATGAACCATGGAGGCATTCACCGGTTCTGATTTCAGCATCCGAACCCGAGTTCCACAATTTAGGATCCAAGTATTCTGGCTCTGTATCGCTTTGTTCGATGGCCATGTTCATTTCAGTGTAAAATCCGAGACATACTGCACATACAGACATGCAACGACCGTCAGCGAAGTCTTCGTGCCTCTGATATTTCCAATCGGCTCATGAAACCGAGATGATGGTTTCGAAAATCTAGTATACATCTTGGTGTGTACTGTGCATCTAGTGAGGTATCGTTATATAAAGACCTTGTTGTGATATTTTGAACCGATAACGCTGTTACAATTAGGTGATTCGAGCTTTATGTTTAGAGACATGGCCTGTTGACCTAATACACAGTATAATTTTTTACAAAACCTGGAAGTACTTTTTGTCCAGGAACTAATCCGTCACTTACTTTGGTGACCAGTCAGGGCACAAAAATAATACTCAGTTATTATTATTTACATAATTCCTCAAGTGAGTTTGATGAATGTTATTATGTTCCTAATTACGAATTCTCATACGCATTGTGTGTATAGATAAAAAATGCACACACAAATTTGTTTATTGTGTTTAGACTAATGATGAAAATGCAAGTATCCCTACGCAGTAAATAGCAGGTGGAGCGAGATTGGTAGACTATGTAAATATCGTGTGACTAGGGCCTCCCGTCGAGTAGACCGTTCGCCGGGTGCAAGTCTTTCGATTTGACGCCACTTCGGCGACTTGCGCGTCGATGGGGATTAAATGATGATGATTAGGACCACACAGCACCCAGTCCCTGAGCGGAGAAAATCTCCGACCCAGTCGGGAATCGAAGCCGGGCCCTTGGGATTGACATTCTGTCGCGCTGACCACTCACAAGGGGAGGCCACCAATTGTGAAATTCAGATTCGATTCATACTGCGCATAATAAATGCTCATGGCCAGAGGTGTAATGTGGCAAAGCACCAAGATGCACTTCTCAGCCGTTGTCGATAAAATCGACAGTTAAAATAAACCGTTGCGGTGAAATATTCTCTACGATTGATAATTCTCTACAGCGTCGTGGGGCAGCGGTAAGCGCTCGGGTCCGTAATCCGAAGGTCACGGAATCGAATCTCCCGCAATGCAACCCTTTTTTTTGTATTTGTTTTTTGTAATTCAAATGTGTGTATACATACACACACACAAACACACACACACACACACACACACACATATATATATATATATATATATATATATATATATATAATTCCCGGCAATCAGTTGCAACAATTATGCATATAATAAGTTGTTGAAAGCCGTTTGTCGTGGAAAAACTGGCGACTTCGAACATCATTATGTTTTCCGAAAACAAAGTTGTATTTCACAAATGTTATTAATGGTCTTCATAATGTTAACCACGTATAGTTAACGGAAGACGTAGAAACGATATTCCGAAACGAATACGTATAGCGTTAAGTCGAACGTTCGAATTAGAATAGAAACCCCACGAACACAAATTTGCTGTGGCAGGTATGAAATATAAACTCCGTTACTCGCTCGTTACACTTGAAGGACAGATGTTGAATGGGCCGAAACGAGCCGCCGCATAACAGCGTAGTTGCCTGGTAACTTCGAAAGAAGGTAGATGCGGTCCCTAGCGCAAGTTATAACATCGTCGAAAATCAGTGCGGACGTGAGAGCTTTGGTACACCCTGTTAAACAAACGGAAAAATGGAGGCGGTACAATTGGAGAGCGATCCGCCTTCACCAACATGCATAAGCAATTCATTAATAGTTTATATATATATATATATATATATATATATATATATATATATATAATACAAAAAACTGATAATTAAAAATTGTGTTGCATGGCGCGAGATTCGATCCGGTGACCTTCGGATTACGAACCCGAGCGCTTCCCGCTGCGCCACGACGCTGTAGAGAATTATCAATCGTAGAGAGTATTTCACCGCAACGGTTTATTTTAAGTGTCGATTTTCTCGACAACGGCTGAGAAGTGCATCTTGGTGCTTTGCCACATTACAGCTCTGGCCATGAGCTTTTATTATGCGCAGTATGAATCGAATCTGAATTTCACAATTGGCGGCCTCCCCTTGTCAGCTATCGGAGGCGGACATGGTAGACTGCGATAAATACCGTAACATGGGCATAACTAATATTTAAAATGTAGCTGTAGATATGCGAAAAAGGTTTTCGAGAAATCTCAGTACGAGAAGCACAAGCATCCTTCCATGTGGTTAACACTCGTATGTATGTCAGATTAAACTTAAAAAAAACATAATTTCAAATAATATGTTGCATATTTTAAGGTATTCCACAATCATTTAGAGTCTATGTGTCTGATGCTTGTTAGGAGTTGCGTTCCACGGAAGAAAGATGGATCGTGGATGGGAAACTGTATATACCGGCAATCTCGGGCTTAAATTTGAACACATTTCTTGCCATTATTTCGGAGCAGTTTAACTGTAAATCTCATGAGCAATTGTAATACTATACTCTTCATTCATAAATGGAGTAATTATCTGTAAGAAGGACAATGATTTATTGAAGAAGAAACTGGAGCTGTTGCAATATGTTGCTGGAGTAAACGTTTCTAAATATTGACTTCGAACTAAATTACCCGTTTAATGTACAGAAGATACTCAACTAGATGCCAACAACAACTTTTCCAAAATCTTGTTTCGATATACCGAACCGTTTCAAATATCCCATTCAAAATCACAGGGTCATAACGGAAGTCGCTCCGCAAGAGGAGACATAGTGACAGTATGGAGGATGTGTAAGGGTTTCCCGCAGAAACTTCTGCAGTGTAGTCGAAACATTATTGGCAACATGTGCGCTCGCCCACGTGTTGCCAACGTAGTTTCAAATGCGCTGCAGAAGTTTTGCTGAGAAGGCATTATACATCCTCCATACAGTCTCAATCTCTCCGCTAGTGATATCTACATTTTTAGAGCCCCAAAGAAAGACATTCGTAGCCGTCGATGTGAGAAGCTCCCATGTTGCCAAGGTCGTTTGGTGTAAGTTGCTGAAGTTTCGCTGGGAAGACCTCACACATCATTCATTCATTCGTTCAGTTTCGATCTCTCCCCATACGATTTCCATATTTCTGGAGCCCTGAAGAAAGACATTCGTGGCTGTCGTTTTTTTGGAAGGATGAGGTGTAAGCCTGGGTACAATCATGGTTCCGTAGATAGTCGCAAACATTTTTCCATGAAGACACAGACCGTTTTGCCTCACAGTGGGATAAGAATGTTAACAGGTGTGGGGATTAGTTTTGAAATAATAAACAGGTCACTTACTTTTTGCTATCTGTCCCGTTTTTATTTGACTAATCTTGGTGTTAGCATACGCCAGAATGAAGCACGAGAAATGACATGGGATACCGCAACGAGAGTTCGAGGTAAGGTCTGGAATGTTTTTCTGGGTTTGTGGTTACTCTATGCTGACCCCACAAGAACGCCTGAAGTTCGGTTTGATGAGAATTTTCTTACGCACGTATGGCAGAGCAACTACAAAAGCAAAGGGGCCAGGTTGCCTGTTGGTGGTGGCTGAGCGCACAGGGTGAAGAGCGTAGTAATTGGCAGGGTCGCGCGCTGCATGCATGTGTATAGAAGCTCGTACATTATGCAGGCAAGCCCGTCGCCCTACATTGTAATAGCTGGCTTCATATCGTACCGCCATCTTGAATGCATTAAGGGGGATCCGCATTAAATTGCTTCCTATTCAATAATAAGTTGATCTCGTCGTAGGTCTTTGCTTGTTAAAGGAGCCTCGCGTTCCGTTACCTTCAATGGCAGGAACAGAATTGAACGTCAATTGCTTTGCACTGACATTTCACACCTTACACTGTACGTGTCAACACTCCTAGTGACCACGAAACATAGTTCTAGCAGAAGAGAAAACAGCGTCCCTGACATATACACAGAGGGAAACAAATTATAGCCTCAAACTTCCAAAATTATACACTGACGTTCGATGTGAACAGCTATACAAAGTGTTTACTGATTCCTGCAGCTCATTATTGAGTGTTTATAAAGACTTCTGAATGTATCCTGATGGGATTAGTTCAGTCAAGCAGCTTTGTAGTAGCTGAATTCGAAATTATAGGGTAAAAGTACGTATTTAACTCGCTGTTAGAAAATCAGATAATCCTCTTGCGTAGATAGACTATAGAAAGGAAAGGAAAGAAAATTATTATATAACGTCCGTTTCGGGGAAGAGATTGTTAGTGACGGCGCTTAGCGTCAGATAGTGTTAGAATGGTAAGGCATTTTCCCAAAATTCACATTATCGATTCAAAGAAACCAGGGTAAACTAGAGTCCGAACGGATCGACGAGGATTCTAACTCCTGGATTCCAAGTCTAGGCTGCTAACCACTGCGTCACCTCGCTAGATGTCTAAACATTAAAGAGTTGTATGACGTGATAGCTGTACAAAGTGGCCATGATAATCGTAAGACTTAACGGAAACGAACTTTCAAGTACTGGAATACTCGCGAGAGAGTCACTTAAACGAGGAGGAGGATATCAGTGTTGAACGTCCAGTCGACAAAGAGGTCATTAGAGACGGAGCACAAGCTCGGATTAAGGAAGGTTCAAATGGCTCTGAGCACTATGGGACTCCACTGCTGTGGTCATCAGTCCCCTAGAACTTAGAACTACTTAAACCTAACTAACCTAAGGACATCACTCACATCCATGCCCGAGGCAGGATTCGAACCTGCGACCGTAGCGGTCACGCGGTTCCAGACTGTAGCGCCTAGAACCGCACGGCCACTCCGGCTGTCGATTAAGGAAGGATAGGGAAGAAAATCAGCAGTGCCCTTGCGAAGGAACCACCCCGGCATTTGCCTGAAGCGATTTAGGGATATCACGGAAGCCTAAATCAGGATGTCCGGAAGCGAGTTTGAACCGTTGTCCTCCGGAATGCGAGTCCAGTCTGCTAATTACTGCGTCACCTCGCTTTGTGCCAGTCACTTAAACTAAAATTCAGTAGAAGTTTCCATGGATCTAACTGCAGAATGACCCTAACCACCGAATGTATGCCTCATTGTTCTGAGATGCCAAAAGAACGACGACGTTTACTGATAAGCCACTGTCAAATTTTTGACAGAAATTTTGGGAATTTTATATAGAATCAGGAAGCGTTAAAGAGCGGGTCTATGTCTTAGTAATGTTTCATTTTCTCCCCAACTTTGTAGAATACTTCGTTTCTCCTCTGCGTTGTGTCGCTCGTGTACTCTTTCCTGAGGATATTAATGTACGCAGACCAGAAGGATATTATAGTATACGGACAAAAAGCTAATATCCTGTTGCTGATTCTCTTATAAAATAGGTTAGGGGCATATGAAATGGTTAGAACGAATTAAACCTAACTAAAATAAGGACATCACACACATCCATGCCCGAGGCAGGATTCGAACCTGCGAACGTAGCAGTCGCGCAGTTCGGGACTGATGCGCCTAGAACCGTTAGGCCATGCGGCCGGACCTTGAAAACAACTTGCTTAAGATGTAATTATTAGTAAAGAGACGTCTCCAAGTCTTGAAAAATCTTGTCACATACATTTATTCCGAGAAATGAACAGATATTAGGCCGAACACTTCAGCAACTCAGACACAGCTTTGTGTGAAAACGACCAAGTCTGTCTACAACGTTTTATAATTATTTCACATGTTTACAATAGTTATAAGAAATAAATGTTGACGTGTGGGAAACATATCGTTTATTGGAGTTAACGATTACAAAGCTGCAAGTGGCAGACCACGCAAATTTGGTAATTTTGCAGTGGCTTTCATTCGGAGATTTCAGAGTTTCATTCCGGATTTAAATTTAATGAGAGAACAGTGTCGTGGAATCGTATAATACAATAATTCAGGGCTGCAGTTCATATTTTGCACGTGCAGTTACCATGAGAAGAGATTAGTATATTTTTTGTATCTTTTCTCTATCTTTTTGTATCTTTCATATCTTTGTGCCGGTGGGCAAGATTATGGATAAGGAGTTCTTATAAAATTGGCTACTAGCGAAAAAAATATTAGACGTGACATTTCGGCATGATAGGTCCGACATACAGTTGCACTATTTATTCGTAGCGTCCACCTCTACCTTCAAGGTGTACAACACGAATCGTCTATTACAGAGAATATGCACAGCGTTCTGGTCATAGAGAATCACTGGCGTTCGTCAAATACCGCACTGAAAATGGAACATTACTTGGAAGCACAAATTAGGAAACAAAGTTACGTCAGTTCATAATAGCTGGGACAATACTTCAGATATTGAAGCTTTACTGGTAAATCGAAGAGAGATATAACACTTGTCGCCAGTTTCTTAAGTAAAGGTAGAATTGAATTTACATGGTACAGAATGCACTAGCCTGGAACAAGGTTTATTGTTAGAAGCAAGTTCTTCTGATGCCACTAAAGAAGAAACAGCATGTTCCCTTGGGCTGAATATATGAAATAACAGTCACTGGTGTACGTTACTGCTCCTAAAATTACGTGATTCGCAATTAACTCCACGTAAGTTTCCGAAGCCTGCCACGCGGTATGCATAATTCTGTAAGGTAATTCGGACACCGTTTCATTCGCATTAAAACCCGTGCGTACGCACGAACTCTCTCTCTCTCTCTCTCTCTCTCTGTCTGTCTGTATGTCTGTGTGTGTGTGTGTGTGTGTGTGTGTGTGTGTGTGTGTGTTTTGATGGGAGGGGAGCAGTGGGGTGAATCCTGTGTGCAAATGTGAAGAGGAGGTGGAGGACATCCACCGTGACTGTCTCTCAAATGATATTAACGATTCCAATATCAAACTCTCAACGATTATACATCCAAATGCCTGACATACCCCAGGAGCAAACATTCATATTTTTCTGACAAATACAACATTCGGTAAAGAACAGTAAATAAAAACTATGAGATATGCAACGTACATTGTCGCAAATCGTTAATACACGTACATTAGGTACTCGTCCCAATAGATTAAAAATTATAATTTTGTCATGCAAATTAAGAGGAGCTAGGGACCGAGTAGAAAAACGTCGTTTATTTTATCATGCTACGTTCCTGTCATCAGCCATGTTGACTGGCCAGCAGAGAAGAACGCATTTAATTAAAAGGGGCAGAGCAGCTACAAATAACATGAAATTAACGCACTCTCTATTAATTTCGTTTCATGTTGTTTGGAACGCAGCCCCTGTTTGCCTGTCAACCGCTTCACAGATTCGTTGTCACTCTTCACCGGTTTTTCGCATTCAGAAAACGTATAGGGTCGCTACATTATACTATGTTAAACTACACGTTACACTGGGCTCCACTAACTTGCAGAAGAGGTTATAAAACAACGTTATTTTCAAACAAAACTGCTAAGCTGGTTAAATATTGAAAAAAAAACTTTTCATCCTAATATGCAGTTGTCATACAGGCCAATTTTTCTTCAGGTATTTGACCACAAAAAGTCAGCAACTAATGGGAGCAATGGCAATTAATTTCTTAGAAAGCCCGTTCACTTAAGTTCTTTATTTGCAAGAGGTCTCCCTATATTTATACAGCTATGAAATAAGTGCATCGTCTTAACACCAGGCAAGTGCAAATCCTTATCGGAAGAACGAACAGAGACCAACATTGGTCTTCCGGTTAAAGGAGTATCGTGTCATATTGTCAGACTCAGAGATATATTGATGTATGATATATTTTTATCTGCTTTTCCCACTCATATGGTTGAGGGATGGCGGTGCTCAAGATTAATCAGGGTGGTCCATCTTATTTAAAGTGTCAAGGTAATGCAGTCATTAACACAAAAGCTTATCTTAAGACCTTTGTGTTTATCAATCACGGTGATAGTGGGAAACACCATGCCATCACCATACCTCAAAACTATCAAACTCATCTAGTTAGAAGAGGAACCTGCACTTTCAAGTGTAGTCAAACCAACTTACCGGTCATTATGCTAGTGTTTTAAATGAGCGATAGTTACGAAGATGGAATCTTCTACAGCTACTTCTATACGACTACTCTGTAATTCACAATTAAGTACCTTTCAGAGGATTCATCGACCCACTTTCAAGATATTTCTTGATCCTACCACACTTGAACTGCGCGCGGGGAAAACGAAAACTTAAAACTTTCTGTGTGTGCTTTGATTTCTGTTATTTTATTATGATGATCGGTCTTCCCCACGTAGGTGGGCGCCTACCAAATATTTTCACTCTCTAAGGAGGAAGCTCGTGATCTACATTTCATGAGATTATCGTGCCGCAACGAAAAACTCGTTTGTTTGCCAGTAGGTTAAATGTTCGTGTCACAAGGTCCGAATCGTGCTATAGTTTGTGGAGTATCTTGGTAGTGAACTCAGATTCACTCCACAAAGTTCGCTTAATCTGAACATCATGAAGGACATCTGCGGCACTCTTCGGCGTCAGATTCGCGTCCACAAACTGCAATTTACGGGAATATCGTGATGTGCGTAGACATCTGGTCCACTCGTCAGATCCATTTCTTGCAAAACCGCTTCTACTCGTTCACTGCTCTGTAAATGTTGTGGGTTGGCAGGAGAGCCAACCCGGTATACTAGAGGAAGCCGAAAGGCACGCGTTTTAGCTCACGCAGTCTGGCGTGAGGTCTGGAACAGGACAAGGAAATTAGACTTTAGAAAAACGGACGTAGCTGGTGGACTACTTAACTTTAATCCATAAAGGGTGAACGTCGCTCTTGACGGTACATTATTCATAATCTCAATAGTAACTGGTAAAAGCGCCTTGCTAGGTCGTAGCAAATGACGTAGCTGAAGGCTATGCTAACTATGGTCTCGGCAAATGAGAGCGTATTTTGTCAGTGAACCATCGCTAGCAAAGTCGGTTCTACAACTGGGGCGAGTGCTAGGAAGTCTCTCTAGACCTGCCGTGTGGCAGAGCTCGGTCTGCAATCACCGATAGTGGCGACACGCGGGTCCGACGAATACGAACGGAGCGCGGCCGGTTTAAAGGCTACCACCTAGCAAGTGTGGTGTTTGGCGGTGACACCACAGTAAACGTGGACCACCACGCGATTAAGAAGGTAACTATAATGCTTTGTTTCGGCAGTGTATTTCACACATTACTAGCTTTCTGAATCACGGCTTGGTATTTAGTCATGAGATATGGCATGAGACACGGCATCATGTTAGCTTGTGCAAAACACATGCAACCGTAAAAGCACGCGAGCACGGTCACACACACACACACACACACACACACACACACACACACGGAACACATAAACACACAGTCACACGTATTTGCTTGCATGTTGAGATTAAACTCGCTGCTTGCTAACGCTCATGTCAAATAATTTAAGAGGTATGTACAGAAAGAGAAACTCGCATAAAAGAAACGTATAAAAATACTCACAACTTGTAGAAGATTTTTTTATAAATGTATTGACTTCATTTAAAAGAAAGAGGAGGAGATGGAGGCAGAGGAAGTAGGAGAACAGTAGGATTACATATTCACCGTTAGTATGTTGCGTATAATACCGTTTGGTGTCCTAGAGAAAAGTTTTGACAAGCTCCCCAGAATACTATGGTCTTCTGCACAGTCAGTAAGAGGGTAGAAAACTTCCATTCACTCTTTCGTCGACCAGCATTAAGTGGATATAGAAGATATGAAAAAGGATGCTGAAGTCAAGACTTTCACTTTTGATAAGTCATGGACAGAAGAAGGTCGTAAAGGAAACCATCACTTGACCGCAACATAAACTCAAAGATGGATGACCTGGAAATGAACATCAATGACGTCGAAAATCAGGTGGGAGCGAGTAAAGTGCCAACGCTTGATGGAATTCTAGTTCGGTTTAACTGAGAGCAGTGAGTGGTATTGAACACTGTCTTTTCTTCCCTAGCTTTCATGCACTGTGAATCTGTCGCGCACCGGTAATGTCTCGGGTGACTGAAAATAAGTGCACTTCATTCTCGTATGTAAGTAGGATAAACGAATGGATTACAGATCAATTTCCTTAATATCACCGTGCTGCAGGATGCTGGGGCATATTTTGAACTCGAATATACCGTGTGTCCTAGAGAGAGAAAAGCTGTTGTACGTACCTCAGAACACTTGTAGATAGTACTGCCTGTATGCTTCACATTTCGGCTTTTTCTCAAATTGAGTAATGCGAATTGTAGATGTATGCCAAACGGCGGATTCTATAGTACTGGATTTCTGGAATTGTTCGACACTGTATCATACACCAGACTTAAAAGAAGTCCAGATCTACAGAACAGGTTCACAAACAAGTGAATGGCTAGAACCCAGTACATATTCCTCGACCATCCGTGTTACCACTGATAAAGGTAACGTAAGGAATACTCAGTGCAAGTAGGACAAGACCTCTCTTGTTCTATATATACATAAATAATATGACAGAGTAAGTGTCTCTCTCATACACTTTGCTCAAGACCTGACTGTGTGTGAAAAAATATTTTCGTTCAATACTAGTAGAGGAATTCAGGATGCGTTGAGAGGAAAGACTGCTAATTTAAATCTCGTTTGTTAACATTGCAAAATAATGTAAATGGGATGTGCACCTTCAGTTAATTACTGAGAAGACACATATCAACTCCAGTCTAGTAGAAGCATTCAGGGAAAATGTAGCGTACGTAAAATGCGACCATGCGTGGACACTTGGCAGACCATTTCTGGAGTACTGGTTGAGTATTTGCGAGTAGTGGACCAAAGAGAGAGCTGCCGCAATTTGTTGGTGTGGGTTGCCTACATCAGGGGCAGGTATGTACTCAGGGGCAAACCTATTGTTCTCCTTTGATTGACAAGTGCTTAACCTATTGTTCTCCTCTGATTGACAGGTCCTTAACCTATTATTCTGCAAAAGGATCCCTCCTTTTGACTGACAGGCACTTAACCTATTGTTCCCCCACCCAATCACATTCCCCTGTCCCCTCAGGAAACCCCACCCCCTGATCATTCAGGTACACTTTCAGGTCTGAGTTACTGGATAGCCGCTCTCACTCTTCTCAATTTTGATTGACTACTTAATTAAATTGATCAATTAATTAACCTCTTCCCCTCTGGTAAACCTCCTCCCCTCTCACCCTCCCTCCGAGAAATTGGCGGGAAGAAGACTCAGTTGATCGGTCATTTGGAGGGAATTCGATTGCAGTGAATAGAACATTGTTTCAACAATTTATACAATGTACAGAATATTGTTTAGTTATTTATGGCAGTGTATGGAATATTGTTTATTTATTTAGTCAAAGAATTTTTCTCGAAAGCGATCCTGTGTATGGAATATTTTTCAAACAATTTAGACAATGTGTGGAATATTTAGGGGATTCAAGGCATTATATGCAACATAGTTTATTTATTTATATAAAGAATGTTTCAGGAAATGGATCACCACTGTAGCCACCCCGTCCCCGCCACCCCTCGCCCCTCCCCTAGCTGGAAATTAGTGGCTCTGTTGTGGATAGGAAGGATCTCATGAAGGGAAATCCAAGGGTATATTGTTTATATATAGAAAAAATGGCTCTGAGCACTATGGGACTTAACATCTATGGTCGGTAGTCCCCTAGAACTTAGAACTACTTAAACCTAACTAACCTAAGGACATCACACAACACCCAGTCATCACGAGGCAGAGAAAATATATAGAAAAATATCAGTTTGCAGCGGTTGGATTTCTCTTGTTCATTATTCTATGCCGTTTGGAAATATGCAGGTCTTGTAATAAGTAATTAAATCGATCGCCCTTCTTTTTATTGCGACCACGCAAGGAATTACACGTAACTATACAGTTAAAAATCGATCGCGAAGCACGACATCGAAGTCAGAGATGCGCTACGAGATACTTCTCTATCTGCTACTGCTTGCTTCGAAGAGAGCGAGCATGCTATGGAAATTTAGTGCAAACTTAAGTTGGAATTCTTGGAGTGAAATACCACAGAAATGTTTAGGAATTAGCATTTGCGAGAGGCTGCATAACTGATTCTGCTGCGTACGACACTCATATATTGTACCGCCAGTAAGGACAAGACAAGAAGTTTCAGCTTGTGAGAGGCATACAGGAAACCATTTTTCCCTCTCTAAATCTGAGAGTGGAACTGGGAAGGAAATTAATGGCAATAATACGAAGTATCCTCTTCTTCTTCTATATCGATAGGCTGCAAACTACCATGAGCTGCAAGGCAGAGGATACTTCCCATTGTACCTTCTATCAGAAATTCTCCTGTTCCATTCGCCTGTACAATGCTGGAAGAATGACTGCGCAAACGCACCTCAAAGAGTTGTAATTGTCCAAATCTAGTCTTCGCGATCAAGTCGGCAGCGATACGTGTGGAGTTGCAGCAGCACTGTAGTACTGTATAGCAACCATCGAAGTAGGCACACAGACAGATTAAACGAGAGATGAGACTATTCTAATCAAAGTATACTGGTGTGCCAAACTTATGTACGAAAGTAACTTTTGCATGATGTGCCACTGGCAAGTAGCAAGTAGCATACCTCGACACAACTTGGTCCATGCATAGAGAAAGTGCAACAGCATAGTACAGAAGGTAACCGAAAGGAATATGCAGCGAGACAAATAGAAATAACACTGAAGTCAACGTGATTTATAATGGTCCCCTGGACATTAGAAAAGGCGGGACATGGTTCCTAATGGGTGTGTCGCTACCATGGAGCCACGGGCCGATGTGCATGCTCTGCAATGTGCTTCCATGCTGGCCACAAGTCGGAGAAGGAGTACCTGCGGAACGGAATTTCTCCATCTGCGCTGTTTGATTCGATCGCGCATTGCATACTGCGAAAATGGAATCAGGGTGAAATGTACCTCTGAAAAGACACACTTAAGAAACGAGTAGTGTCGCAGTAAATTTGACCAGTGAGTGTACCTTGTTCAAAGATCAGGAGGGCAGTATTCCCATGGAACATTATACCTCCCCCCGTCGTAACATCTAGATAACCAAAAAGATCACGTTGAAGAGCGTTCCTGGGTGCAGTAAGCGTTCCCTCCTCTGGCCATATGAGAGTATGTGCAGCATTGTCGAACATCATCGTCTTGGTGGCCAGAGTGTTATGCTGTGAGGAGGAGTAATGTAGCAGGGGCTTAGGGACCTCCTAATCTTTGGACACGGTATACTCAGCAGTCAACGTTACTGTGACACACTACTCGTTCCCCATTTGTGTCTTTTCAGGACTGCATTCGGCCCTGACTTCATTTTTATGGTTGCCAATGCGCAACCGCAAAAACCTGTGCAGGCGAAGGAGCTCTATGAAGTAGAGGATATTCGGCAACTGGAATGGCCTGATAGTTCCCTGGATTTACATCCCATCAAACAGATGCGTTGGAAAATGCTTTGAGAGGCTTACCGCAGTTGTCAACCGTGTAGGTGGGGGATGGGAACGCCCTACCACAATAACTCGTTATCAGCATTGTGGCCGGTATGAGAGCACGTTGCAGAGCTTGCATTGCTGTCCATGGTGATCACACACTCTATAAAGAACCACCTTTCACCTTTATTACTGTCCACGGATCCATCATCAATTGGGATGATATGAGTCTAATTAATTACTTTCAATAAAAGTGTCATTACTGTTCATCTCATTGCGTATCCCGTTCGGTTACTTTCTGTGATAAGCTGTAGTATTTCGTTCTATGTAGGGTTTAAGTTTTATCGAGCTATATTATCTGGCAGTGAAACATCATAAGGAAGAAACTTCCGTCCTTAACTTTTGTACACCAGTGTAAGATATCTCCACCTTACGGATTTCGAGAGATATCAGTAAAGTGTCAGGACTTGAAATGTTTCTTTTCTGGTTTTCAAACGACTTGTTGGTATTCATTGTGAACTTTGCTAAGCTGTGCTTCTGCGATTTGCGTGTGACTCCAGTGACTACCTACCTTTTGTATCTTTCACATTTCATGCTGCATTATGCAAAACTTATTGTCAGATCATTTGTCATCAGAGAGCATAAAAACGACAGAATTGTGTAGAGTAAATTTAGTAATGCGCTTGAAAACATATTCCACACAAGTTTCAGATGAATATCGACATATCCTAATTTGAGTTGTAGTAGAAAAATGGCTCGTTACTTCATTTTGCACAGTTCACAGTACAATTTACGTATGTACTCTAAAAGCTACGGAAACGTAACTAAATTGCTTATGAACACGGATGTAAGTAGTTTACTCCCACATCTCTCTAATTTTGTCCATGTTAGCCTCAAATAACTGTGATAAGGTATGTGAGTCTATGGAGACCACATGTTACATTTTCTTATCTCACTAAATATCAGTTTCTGAGCTAATGTGGGAATAAACCTAGACAAACGACATATAATGTTGAACTATTCTTTCTGCGGGAGACAAGCCCTCCTATAGTACATTTCATGATAATCTAATGTAAAAGACTAGACGTAATTCTTGTCTAAACCAGACAAAAAGTTTAATTTTACAACTTCTAACACAATAAATTATGCACAGAGCCATAAAAACATGGGTTATATTTGTGGTCTTATGCTATACAGTTCGCGATGGTACCCAGCATTATTTAAATATACGTAATTTTATCGACATCTGTCGAACAAGTTAGGTGACTGAATACATATTTTAAAAAGCACCGAAGAGCTTTTTCGGTTTTATGTCACATTGCGTATTTCTTAGTCAAGGTGTGAAAACTGTACATATATCGATTTTTGTACAGCCCTCAGAATTCTGATTTATTCAGTAGAGTATCACATTTTCAGTTACAATGACTACTTACAATGTTCCTTAAGAAGTTGCCGGTTCGCTTCATACTGTGCGATTAAGTGACGCAGCGCTGGCGTTTCTCCAAACTGTATGGTGTTTCGTCGCTGTGTTAAAACGTAAATAATGCCTCTTCACTCACTAAGTGGAAACTGCGTTTTTTGAAGTGGTTATGATTTAAAATATAACTTTGTCTGAATATATCTCAGAGCAAATATTCTACCTCAGCTACCAAATAGATGGGATAGAATAACAGTAGAAGATTTATGAGCTAACATATTAATAAAGCGGCACAAGGAGGTTTGTCAGCGTGTCTCGTGACTGTGATAGCTTCCTGGTGAGCAATCGTCGCGTGCGTTAGAGCTTCAGAGGTAATACGAGATGGAAGGAGAAATGTTACAAACAAGTATTTGAAAGGCGATTTCATTCCTTATTGCCTATGGATGAAGCATTTCCTCCAGCTGCTCCGGTACCCATGTAGCGTGATGCATACAAATATACAAATGTACCTCATCCTCCGTTTGGGTATCAGCGAGGCTGCAGGAAGATTTTCGCATCTAGGGAAATCTTGTGACAATACATTTCACTGTTCGAAAATTTTCTTACTGTTACCTCTTGGAGTAACACATTCTTATATAACTACAAAGATATTGACGTCCATGCATGTCATTCGGAAGCTCTCCGGGAATTTCTATATGATTTCGTACGAAGGCAGAACCATGATATATTTAAACGCGACTGAGTAATGTTAGTGGCGAACTACTCATTGTTTAACTCACACTGGAGTTGTAAGTCACTTAATAGTGCATTTCCATATTATTCTGTTTGATAATAGCTGCTTACATTGAATTTTACTGTTTTCTTTATTTTCAAAATGGTTTCACATTAATTTTTATTTGTGACAGAGAATAAGAGGTGAGCTCTCGAAAGTATATATGCATTAGATAACTTCAATAATGGTGGCTTTTTGGAGACACGTTATTTAGGATATATATTTATACATAAAGATACAAATTTAATCAACTGTCTGACACTATCCAGAGTCCAACAACACGAAGAAGCAGATCACTCCCGTAGCTAATGATGAATGTCACGAGAGATTCCGCAAGTGTAGAAATTATTTTAGATTTTCCCGCGAGCTGACGTCCATGCAGTAAGGATTAATGGTTAGCGTCGCTGGTTGCCGACCACCAGCAGTTATTTGCTATTGAGTATTTATCATTTCTGGAAGCCCCTCAAGATATCTTATATTTAAAATGCTTCTATATTCTGGAATATTCGATGTATGTATAAATAACACCGTTACAGAATATTCGATGTTTCATAAAAATACTTACACTGTCGAGGAGTTCAGTTCTGTTCTGACTGTACGTTGATGTTGTTAATAAATGTGCTTTCAGTACAAGGTATTGCATTTACTGACGATCCTTCGGATTTTGATTTGATTGTGGTTTAGACGTGACATTGTTTGGTGGACACACCGGGTATGTCGAAATATCGCATCACCGTGGCTCAAAGTAGAGAACGTAATAGCCTTCGCCTACACGGACAGGAACAGTAATGCAAGCAGTGCATCGTTCTCAAGATCCGTACATTCAGAAGACTGATGGTTTCAAAACAGCAGTAAGTAAGCTGCACATAAGGCATCCATATGTGTTTTCCGGAGACGCTGGCAAAATTCCGACAAAATGGTTGAAAGGATTCGATCGAGTTGCCAAATACAACAAACAGGATGACATAATGTGATTGGAAAATGTGAAAGTTCACTTGGAGGGCACAGACCAGCAATGGTTCGACAAAAACTAGGAGAAGTTCAATAGCTGGAACAAATTCCAGGCCGAACAGAAGCAATCGATTGGCGACAATCAACAGCAAAACCGCTTAGCAGAAGAACGATTTCAGAATGGGGCAGAACGTTAAGGGGAATCGACACAGTCGTACACAAAGAATTTTTGGGCCGTATGCCACATCATGAACTCAAAGAGGACAGTAACCGACAAACCCTCATACCTGATAAAAGGAGTAGCAGAAGACATGTACCAAGCTCTTCAGGTAAAGAGTGGCACAACGATAGAGCCCGCGAATCAAGGAATTTCGACACAAAAAGAATCGGACAGAAGAGGTATGATTGACTTCCGAACGGTATCCCTGTGGCAGTTGTGGAGAACCACCACGACCTCTCGTCTTTAGTAGTCAAATTGTGAAAGAGGAGATGCAGCATTTTGTGGCAGCCTCCTAAGTAATAGAGAATGCTGAAGAAGAACTGTATTGTTCTTTGGCGACCGACTACGCCGACAGTCGAACGCACGTTGACAAATCTACCTGGCCTACTCGGTCTTACACTACCACCGTCAAACGACAAGCCAGTACCCGACCAAAGCAGGTACAATCAACTCCTCCACCAAGTATAACGCCCCACAGAAGATCAGATATTGGGAAGACGGAGGCCAACAAGCCGGTCTCTTTCACTGTGGATTCCTCGGCCATGTTGTCTGCTATAACAGAGAAAGCAAAGAAGTGTTTGATATCTATTACGCTCCTAGACGTCAACTATCGAGACAGTCCGATTCACTCTAGTCAACTGCAGACGACTATTGGCGGCCTGTTGGCCTAAACTCATCGCCGTGCCCTGAACGAGATCGGTCTCCAGAACGCTGGAGCTGTTCCTCATCGCTATACGCGGTCACCGATCCTCTGTCCGCCCCGATAGCGAATGGTCAACGTGATGGACTGCCGTCCTCAGGGGCCCAGGTTCGATTCCCGGCTGGGTCGGGGATTTTCTCAGCTCAGGGACTGGGCGTTGTGTTGTCTTCATCATCATTTCATCCCCATCCGGCGCGCAAGCCGCCCAATGTGGCGTCGAATGTAATAAGACCTGCACCAAGGCTACCGTACCTGCCCCGTAAGGGGCTTCCCGGCCAATTACGCCAAACGCTCATTTCCATTTACCGATCCCCTGAGGTCAGGAACACTGTGGGAGGCCCCCCTCTATGCACGTGGCACAGATGAAAAGCCTCCACTGACGTAAGTTCATGAGATTTCATTGACATCACCATCACAGCCTACCAGTCTCAGTGTTAGTCGACCTGTGCTCTTCTTCTTCTGTATCGTCGACTGCTTACCGTCGCCCTGCTACTGTAGGGGCATCGGTTGAGACCTCTGCTGTTGTCGGGATGATGTAGAGCGCAGTATGGTGGAGCAGGCCAGTCGGTGCAATGGGCGCTAATGATACCACATTAGCAGAACAATAAATTATACTGTAAAGATTAAAATCGTATATTCGCCTCTGTGTTGGCGCCCACGCCGGCGTCCTAGCCGGCGATAGTTGAGCATGTGGCCTCGAATCTTGCTGACGCTGTCTCAGAAAATTGTGGCGGACGTTGTGCTCGGCATCTGGCTCACATGATCACGGGCGAGGGTCAGGCCGCATGGGTAAACGACGTAGCCTGTACGACAGTCGTGGCTTTCCAGGACGGGGTCTGCGTTTTACCTGAACACTCTCGTTGACGTCGAACGAGCTGTGCTCGGGTAATCTCTCGGCACTTCTGCATGGTGTGGAGCTGATCTACAGCATAGCCCTTGCACTATGGAAAGCAGTGGATGTTGATGACAGCTTACAGGTACCAGTCGGGAGCTGCAGCGGTTATAACCCCTCCCAAATACTGAAACAGCTTCATTGGACTGGCTCAGAAACGCATAGGTAGAAGCCTCCAGGTCTCTCATCAGTGGCTGTGAGATCGACAGCTCATAGCAACCGAACTCTGGTAGACCACACAGGTAGCAGCCTCAGAGACGGAAGTCATCTTGGTGAATGGTAGCAGTACATCAGCGGTACGGACTCGAAACTGGTGTACAGCTGCGTAAAGATTGACCCATAGAATATGTGGACCCGACAATGACAGAATGTGGCCTACTTTCCTGGGCTCATCAGCAGTCTTCACCTCTGATTCGTAAGAATGGCTTTCAGGGCTTCAGCTTGTTGCTTTTCCGTCATACCAGTAGGCTAGTAGCAGTTTTTGTGAAACATTTTCTCTCTGATACGAAATCAAGCTGTGCTGTTACAAAAATATGATGTCTGTTTACAATTCAAGCTCCTCGCTCATGCGAGGTTAGGCCTTCTCTTCTAGCTTTGTTTTGCTTTCTGCAATATCAGGTTTCTATCTATCAGTAATTTTGTTTGCGACATACGGTGTTGGCCTAGCTCGTTCTGGATTAGTGCTGAGTGAAGAGAACTATGGAAAATTTTACATTTGTCTATACCACATCTTTGCTTTGTAGCACTACGTTCTGTTTTACGAAATCAGTTGTGCTGAAGGTCGCAAATAGGAAACACGGCTAGCTGGCAGGAACGTGTATTGCAAAAATTACTATCAATGACAGACACAGCCTTGGAATCGTTTTAACAAACTGTAGTCATGATGTTATTCTCAGATTGAAAATCTTGGAGGGAACACAAATATTCATCGATTGTGGATGATCAGAGCTCCAGATTCTCGAAGCTGTTTGCAACGAGCACACATAACAAAGATTGCTCTGGACAGTTGTTTTCCGCTGAATATGTTATCGCGCCACCCTCAACGAGAGGAGCTCCAGTCGTCAATGGAGATGCTCATTTCAACTGCGAAGCTTCTTTCAACCATAAAAATCTAATCAGGCTCACAAAATAAATGTGCATGCCAGCGACGAATATAAGCATTGCAAGTGGTCATGGAGAACTTTAGATCACTAATTTTCAAGAGCAGCCACAAATCATTCGTAGATGTATATGCCTATGGACAGCAGTACCAGTCAAGGAAGGAAGCTTACAAGCGAATAGTCCAATTTCACACATGGAAGCCCACCTTGAAATTTTTTGTGCGCGAAGAACACAATGAAAGGAACGTACAGTCAAAATTTTAGCTGCTAAGACACCCTGCAAGATTTTTCAAATTGTTTAAGTTATTCGTTTTCGTCTCACGCAGAACCGATTATGAGAGCAGTTTCTACAGCCCTTCCTGCCCAGCCAGCTACCAGCCGTGACAAGAGAGCATAGCGCAACGTAGCGTTAATAACCGGAGTGTCACAAGCGAATCTGAAGCTCCTGAACCACGCAGAAAATGTCACGTATCGTTAATGATTTGAATAACAGGCATATCGTATCGACAACTAAACTGTTGCATACGTCATTCTTACAAAGGTGACTAGCAGAGAAGAATAAATAAAGGCAATGATAGGTGTTACATTACAGACGACCTCCATCAGTAGTGTCTTTAATTTATTGAAATGAATTATTTCTCACACATAAGTCATTTTATAAAGATTTTTGTAGAACAGATGTTTAGATAATTTCTGATTAATGTATATTTTAGTAACAATGAAACGGTTCTTGTTTACTCTCTATAATTGTCACAATAAAGCCAAGTGTCATTTGAATGATGGAAACATACATTTTCCTTATACCAAGCACACCACACAGAAGAAAAAGTTATGTTTTCAAGCACGTTACATTAATTAATAGTTTTATTTCGACAGAAATGCGATGGAGTAAGAAATGGCCCTGGCTGTTGCTCTGTTTATTGTGCTGGATACAGAGCATATCTAAAGCAATTCGTAAAATGTGCCAATGGAAAATTGTAATGCACAAATGACTGAAATTTAAGAATACTATACTACTGATAAACCTCAAATGACACGGAGCTGCCGGCCTTGGTGGTCTAGCGGTTCTAGGCGCTCAGTCCGGAACCGCGCGACTGCTACGGTCGCAGGTTCGAATCCTGCCTCGGGCATGGATGTGTGTGATGTCCTTCGGTTAGTTAGGTTTAAGTAGTTCTAAGTTCTAGGGGACTGATGACCACAGATGTTAGGTCCCATAGTGCTCAGAGCCATTTTTTTTTTTTTTTTTTTTTTTTGACATGGAGCTACCCGAAATTATATTGCCCGACCATTTCCTTACAGATACTTTTCACAGACAATAAACTTCTTTATCAAGAGTCACATTGATTGTTCCAGGTGAAATCTGAATATCACCAGTTTTTTCGTCGCCCTCCTGAAAGACAGATGCATTGTTATGTTCAAGGCAAAAGTCCAACAAAAGCAATATTAATTTCGGCAACTGGTTAGAAACTGTATCGAAGGAAATTTTAAAACTTATTCTTTCCTATTTGTCCAGATTTTGATTGGTCGATTATAAGATTTTTTCCATTAAACAGACCTTTTTCTTTGGCCCAATGTGCCATGAGGTCCCAGAAGATAGATATAAGGCTGTGGAAACAGTAATCCACTCACACTTATCACTGCCATTGATGTATATGAATGTGCCATATCATTAATCGATTGAACAACAGTCTCTGCCCTGTTTCGTCTCGAAATGTTAAAAGTGGGTTTCGCTGGCAGTCCTTTCATGAGACCTGACTGATTAGAGTTAGGCAAAGCAGTAGTAGGGCAAAGCCAGTAATAGGACGCTTTTAATATAAATTGATATCAAATTAGTTATGCAAAGTAATTAATTAGTCAATTAATTACCCCCACCCTTCACCCCTGGTAGTAGTAGGACAATGCCAGTACTAGAACACTATGGATATCAAATTGACATCAAATTTACTATACAAATTAATTAATTGCTCAATTAGTTGCCCCAACACCTGATGTAATAATAAGTTTTCCCCAGTCAGTAGGTGGGTCCCCCACCCTCCTCCTCCACTTCTTCCAGCTGTGAAAATGGTGGTAAATTAAAATTTTGGCAGTAAACTAAAAAAATCGAGAGGAATTCCAATTTATTGCTGAGACTATCAACTTCTTAGTGTTCACCTTGCGGTTGGGAAACTGACTAACATAGTTCACAACACCACCACCAGATGGTGCTATTGGCAATCCCCCACTCCCCACAGAGGGTGAGGGTAATTAATTGATAAATTAATTTATTTGTATAATTAATTTGATATCAATGTGATATCAAAAGTGTCCTAGTATATGCTTTGCCTTACTACTCACAGCAGATGTGGTGATAACATCAAACATCATCTACAAATTAATGGAATATCCCTAACACTTTTTCTTGAAGTAAACTTGACTGTTTTGCGACTTACTATACTGTATTACAGCTTGAATCTGCTGAAATATATCGAAGACTTGAAACCAGCATTGTTGCTCTCAGTTACGATTCTGAAGGCCCAGTCTCGTAGATATCGGTTATTGAGTGTGCATCACTTCTCATGAGCAGCTGCACATGGTTCATATTTTAAAACAAGGCGTCTAAATAGCTGTTGTTCATGTTATTTATTCATGTTAGGAGTTTTACTTTGGTTATTAACTGGGGGTAATGGGACTTTATGGCCACATTGTCCAGTTCACAGTTTTGCAAGTTTCATTGTGGCATGTATTTATTACTTCTTGTAAGTCTTTCTTCCTATTACACAGTTCGCAGTAAAATCTATGAAGTAAAAACAGGTTTACCCATTGCTTCACATTAAGCATAAAACACAATGAATATTAATTCAGTTTTGTCTCCAATGTTTACACTTACACTACCAATAAGCAAGTGGTAATTATTATGTGTATTAAATAAGTTTCAAATTTTAGTGAGATGTAACTGTGGACAGTGGTTTGAGAGAAACTATCAAAGAGAACTGAAATTCGTTGCAAAAATTACGATGCGCTGTAATCTAAGGATATGTGCTTGTCATGCTGCAGCACGTGCAGTTCACTAAAGCCCCAGTAGGAGTTTACAACTGCCCAGGTGCTAGGAGAGGTACGAATCTGGCAATTTCAACGTTTTTTTTTTTTTTTAAAAAAATACTTCCAGTGCATCTCAGCTGCAAAGAATTCGACAGAGTCTTTCCTTCGGTGAATTATTTCTTTATAAAAAATTTCTTTACAGGTTTTGGCATGTCGGACTGGACAATTCCCTTGTTACTATCATTTATGAAGAATATATCATGTCCAACCTCTTTTAGCTCGGCTTAGTGCAGCAGCTCGACATGGAATGGACTCAGCAATTCACTGGAAGTGCCATGCAGAAATACTAATCCATGCGGCCTCTATAGCAGTCCATATTTGCGAAAGAGTTGCCGGAACAGGATATCGAAACAACAGACCTCTCGATTGTCTCATAAATGTTCGATGGGAACCATGTTGGGCGATATAGGAGGCCAAATCAGGTGGTCGAAATGACCAAAATGATCTTCAAACGAATTGCGAACAGTTGTGGCTCGTTGACGTGTTGTATTTTCCCCCACAAAAGTGAAGTCACTCAAAGGCAGCAAATGTCTCCAAGTAGAAGAGCATAACAATTTCCAGTCAGTCCAGTCAGTGATCTGTTCAGTTGGACCAGAGTACCCAATCCCCTCCATGTGAAAACAGTCAATACATTTATGAAGCCACCACCAGCTCGCACAGTCCCTTGTTGATAGCTTGGGTCTATAGTTTCATCGGGTCTTCGTCATACTCGAACCCTACCATCAGCTCTTACCAAGTGAATTCGGAGTCATGTAACCAGGCCACGGTTATCCAGTCGTCTAGCGTCTAACCGATATGATCACGAGCCCAGGAGAGGCGCTGCGGGTGATATCGTTCTGTTAGCGACGGTCGTCTGTTACCAAAGCCCATTAATGCCAGATTTCGCCACATTGTTCAAACGGAAACGTTCGCGGTACGTCCCACAGTGATTTCTGCGGTTGTTCCGCGCAGTGTTGCGTATGTGTTAGGACAGAAAACGGTATGCAAGCGCCGCTGTTCCCGGTCATTAAGTATAGACAGTCCGCCACTGCGTTGTCTGTGGTGAGATGTATGCCTCAAATTTCGTATCCACGGCAGACTATTAACATTGTGGATCTTGGAGTACTGAATTTCGTAATGATATTCGAAGTGGAATGTCCCATGCGTCTAGCTTCGAGTTCAAAGCTGCTAATTCTAATCGTGCGGCTATAATCACTTCTGAAACGTTTTCACGTGAATCACCTGACAACAAATGACAGCTACGCCAATGTACTGACCTTTTATACCTTGTGTACGTGATGTTATCACCATCTGTATATGTGAATATCGCTATCCCATAACTTCTGAGTGTACAAGGGCATACATTGACTCGACGTTCGATGCGCCTTCTTCAGCCTCGCCATCGCTGGTTCCCATGTCGCGATGAGCTGCAGACCAACGTCTCTATTAACGATGTTATCAGTCATTTTCATTTTGATATGTTCTTTAATTAGGGTCCCAGAAGCTGTCAGTGCGAGCCACGACAGAGGTTTCGTCAAATTTGATCCGATGACCCTTTTCCACAGAATTCTCAGTTCAAGCGTATTTGTCGTGGTATTACGGCCGATAAAATCTATGATGCACCTTCCTGCGTTGCTACATAGTACAGACTGTGTGGCCAACACAAGAGTGACCATATTCACAAGGTATGTTGTAGATCCGAGGTGTTCTGAGACCTGCCGCACCTTTAGCTAATCCCGGTAGTTGCCGTATATTTTTCGGAAGCCTCATGATCGATTTGATCTTGTGCCTTTCCAGCAAGTTGCTTGTCTTTCCCGACACGGAGCAACAGGACAGCAAAAAAGCGAGTATTTTTACCTGCTCCTTATGGTAAGTCTTGCTTGAGATTACTTCTTTTATTTTGTCAGCGTTGTACCCGCTGTTCGTGAAGACCCTGTGAAAATAGCTCAACTCATGGGGCAGATTATTGGCGCGCGTATGATTCCTGTAGAGGCAGTGGCCAAGGAATATATTTCTTTTGCGGCGGGTGGAGACGTCAAGGAAGGACAAGGCATCATCTTTTCTACTTGCACTGTAAACTGGAAGTTTCTGTTTATACAGTTGACATGTTCCAAGAACTCGTCATGTTTTTCATGTCCTTGGGATGAAATGACCACTGTGTCATCAACATATCGGATGAAACAACTAAGCTTCAATTATGCGGTGTGTAAGCCAATATCCTCGAAAGTCTCCATAAAAAGGTTTGCAACAGCTAGGGCTAACGGACTACCCATCGCAACGCCGTCCGTCTAATTGTAATACGAGCCGTTGTACAGCAAATATAATGACAAAAGAGTGTGACCTAACAGCTTGACAACGTCATTTGCAAAGGACATGGATAATAGATCCAAAGAGTCCTACATAAGCACATTCGTGAACAGTGCCACTACATCTAAGCTGACCATGATGTCACACTCACTAAGTAACAAATTATATCCGTAGAGAAAAAGTGTAATTGCTCCCCTAGAGGACTCAATGAGAACAATAGTCAAAATAAATATATGGTAATCACGAAAGTCGTGGATTTGTCTTTCCAAGTATTTGCAGTACGAGGGCTCGAAACAACTGCAAAGAATCAATAATAATTAGGTAGAATGCAGTGTGTAACCTGAACATGAAAAATCTTAAATATATTTGTTGTTTAAGTGTTACCGACCTATCAGACAGTAAAAAAAAGTGCGAGTAAATCGTAATCACGAAACTGCGTCCAAAAATATAAACATGTCAGTTTATGTGATAGTTTATTAATTTTCAAGGGAATCGTTCCAACCTTTGTCTCTCTCGCAGTCGGTCTGTTTCCAGATAATAATTACTAATTCATCAGGCAGAGATTTCGTAAGAGTAACAAATACATATTTTAAATATTCCCTTAACGACAGTTTGACAAGCGCAATATTGATTCATTAGCAATGTTTCAACAACGTACTCGTGAAAGATTGTAAATTACTGGCTAAAAGTAATTAATTCATATACAAATAAATATTCGATAATTTCGCGGCACACACAATAAATTTCGTCGGAGGAAGAGGACACATTTGCTCAAATGCGTCGTGAAATAAACAATAACATAAATTCGCAGCTGTGTGCTCATTTCGGTAATTAACTGCTGATATACAGGCACCGTTTCCAGAGACAGACTAATTAAGAATGGTGTGGATATCCTTTAAGTTTAATTTATTTCATTGTTCATATTATTACACACTATTGGTGTCATAGAAGAGGTTTTTGAATCTCTCTGAGTAGCTAGAACTTTTTTTCCAGGTTACAGGGGCACACTGATTACTTCAAAAGAAGACGATCATCCTTACCACTAGGTCAGTATGCCTCCCTCACAGAACTAACCTACTGCTTACTATGCCACATATTTGAGTAAGTGAAAATAGATTCTAGGAGGACTTCAACGAGGTGCTTGTGATACAGAAAATCCCTTTTTAAACAAGAATATGAAAGCACTGGTGTGTGAAGATGTTAAGTGTCATCCAGGATTTTACTAGTTTGATCGATGTGTATTTTATTTTACTGTCACTTCTTTTATGAATCCAAGTTTCCTATCCTGAAAAGAAATTGGGTTACAAAAGCGGATAATTTACTGATCCTTCGTACGAAGAACTGATGTGTCCGTCCTATGTACAGCTTACTGAAGAAATATTTGAAAGCATGAATATTTTGGTTTACCGTTTATTTAGGAATTTCTTATGTGGGATAAGGGTTTTACGTATCACCAGTGTTGGAATAAATAGACGCGTGGCAGCTGTCATGTTTAATGGTGTGGAAGCGCAATGAGGAGTTATCGACCGCAGTATCATATGGCCTCCCTGCTGATGATTTACAGAGCTACGAATGCACCCGTCACGCTCTGTATCACATATTCCCCTCCTCGCAGGATTACGCCACATCTCCCCTCATGCTGCTTGCCCCTTTGCTTAATGGTGCGACCATCAGCCCTTCCACGCTATTACTTAACGGCAGCTATTGAAAATATCGGCGCTATGTGTAAGTTTGAGGAATGTCGCTAGATTCTAAGTTTTATAAACTAATTCAGTTTTATCTTTTCTGTAACTCAGACTTAGTGTCTGCGAAAATGTTGCGTAAGACTCACTGAGTAAAATGTTCGCCCGTCTTTCCACAGAACGTAGACTCGTTGTTACCTCACTTCACATCAATTATACAGTGCAGTCAGAAAACATCTGAAACGTTTGTAGGGATGTTGTAGGGCAGATTGTACTAAGACATAAATTGTAAGAACAAAATTCGCTAAGTTACGCCGTTTCCGAGTTATTTAGCGTTGACGTTAGCCAATCAGGTCGTCGCGCGCGCAAATTCAAGTTTCAGCTAATCAAACAAACCACTGGTTGGGCAACACGAATCCTTGCAGGCCACTTGAATGTGAGCGCTCGACGCACCGATTGGATAATATCAATGCTAAATAAATCGGATACGGCGCAGCTTACCGAATTTGGTTTTAAACATTCATGTCTCAGTACAACCTGCCATACAACATTCCTGCACGCATTTCAGACATTTTCTGACCACCTCGTATATACATTTCCGATTTAAACGGAAAATCCCTGGCAGAGAAAGGTTTCAACGACGTAACCACAGCGGGATCTTTGTTCCATATATCGCCTGTTAGACAATGGTGTCACGATGTCTGTACTATACTCTTCTTTATTATTTGCCGACAATGTTTATTCTTCACTCTCCTATGTGTAGCATAGGCGATTTTCCCATGACGTTTCACGTAAGTTGCATATATCCACATTATGGCTACAGCTACGTCTATGATGATTTGAATTATATATTTTTTTAATATTATAAGTCTGTAAACCATCAGGGAGAGGGAAAATTTCGTAACTGAAGTGTATGGTAGAGAGTACTAATTGCCCCATATGATACTGTTTTGGACTGGCAGTTTGCGATACATTCGGCTACGTGTGGTCATAACTACGGTTAAAATTAGTATTTAAGAGAAACATTCCTGCTGGTTATTGCTGCACAGGTTACGTAAAACGTTTTATTCAGAGAAAGTTTGTCATATTATTATTATTATTATTATTATTATTATTAATATTATTGTTGTTGTTATTATTGCTCTTATTTCAGTGTGAAAGTGAAAAAAGACAGTAGATACATTTAATACTCACTCCTTCATAAATTATATTAAATACAGAACGGAAAATATGTAGTTCTTTGAAATTGACGAAAAAGCTATTTTAAAGTTTACAAGCAAATATCTTTCAGTTGGAATTATTAAAAACTTCACTAGGAGCAATTTATTTTAAAGAAAATGAGTGAAAGTTGCAATGTAATATTTAATTTAAAAAAAAACACTATATGTATGTTATAGTTAAACTGTAGTTGAAAAGTATATCGACAGTCATTGTAATTCTCTTTTGTTTAGATAATATTTCTAGAAGTTTTTCATTCTCTAATGTGTACTGGCGAAACCACAGTCTGAATACGGACTTAAGGTGCCTCAAATGGGGTGTCATTTGTTACTTAATTTTCATACTTGTAAACGTTGATTAATTTGTCAGCAACTTTTAAATATTTTTCGAGTCTTTCAGTGCAGCTTAGTGTATGTTTTAAAAACATAAGTATCGGTGAACTCTTGTCAATATGCGAAATGTTATCAATACATATGAAGATCTGTCATCCAGAATGATTATTGGTATCGTTTTGGAAGAATAAAATACAGCAAATGAATACGTAGAAATTGGCTTTAAATCTTATTAAGTAAAGACACGTCCCAATTAGACGCTTTGCCAGTATTTAAGAATTGTTATTCACGGCATGAGAAAGGATGAATATTATTATGGGAAAATTTGTACGTTTCGCGTTCACAATAATATTTTCAATGAGCAATTGTGATTTACTATACGCCAGAAGTGCGTTAACTACTGAATGATACATCATGTAGCTAGATATTATTGGGAAGTGGATACTTCCAAAGAACAGAGCAAGGTTTATCAACACTACCAAGATCAGGTGACCCCAAAAGCCCGCTATAACAAAACATTTTTCTACATTACCTGTGGTTAGATAAAGGTCTGCATGCTTGGATGACAAGACTCTAGTATTGTGCTAGTAGAAATATGTGCACAGGCTAATTACCTCGCTTCAAAGCACTTAAAAGAAGGGTAAAGTTACAGTCATAGCCACGCGAAGGTTAATTCTGCACATACGCATACGCAATAAATCCCGTTCATCCTTATACACCCAAGATTCAGATTCGGTAGTGACTGTTAAAGACACATGTGCTAGAGCTGATGGATAATGTCGGTAGATGTCTGAGGCTGTTCATGAACTTACTCGTTTAATACAGTGATACATCAATACAAAACTGTTGCGATATCCCGAAATGCTTTGACATTGTTATCTATTAGTGTAAGGAGTACTGGCTGGTTCTCAGAGTTGAGTAAATGCATAGTAATGTGCCTAAACAGACGAATCATCTCATAACAGTTTATGGCACCACCACAGGAAACAGTTACATTCGTAAAATATGTATGAATAAAGAAAATGTACGAAGTAAGGAGACTAAAATTTTGGTTTCGAGGAAGGCGAACGCCACTGCGATTCAGATAAATGCTCCTGTGGGAGTCAGTGATACAAAATGCAAAAGTCATTCGCTCACAGAAAAATTACCCGATCGACAATTAGGTTCTTGTTAGTCGATTATTCTGAAACAATTCGACTACCGGAAGATACAAATTATTTAAACAACGGAAGTAAGATCCGTTTTGAATTCGTTTATTGATCACCATGTATTTCCTTAACCCCCTTTCCATTGTGGTATGCTACTAGGAAAATACTGCACATCACCATAAAGTTTCGTCTTGCGACTTCTGACATTTCCAGACAAGCCAAGAAACAGATTTTTTGCTACAGAATCACACGCATTGGCCCTAAAATCAGGTATTTCGTGGATGAACGGAGGTGTTGTGAGCGTCTTTTTCTGTTGGGAATGCTGTAGTAACGGAGAAAAGATACTAATATGGCGCTGACTCTCTGAAAAAAGCTTTACGGTGACTTCCGAAGTACGTATGTAAATACAATGCTGTTAGTTGATGGTCTGAATGTTATCATGTCATACGAGTAATAATGTAATATCAAACAAATGCCGTGCAGTTATTTCTTATAAATAAAAAATACTTCCCCACCAGTCACTAACTTTCAATCTTTATTAATTATAACACTTTTTGGAGGTTTTGTTGCATCATCAGAGAACAATTAAAATTATTAATTCAGCAACATATCTGTCAGGAAACCGATGCAGTCGATTACTCTTAACTGACTTGAATCAGCTTTGTGTACTCTCCACGAGAGCTCAAAAATATGTACACAACGTTTACCCTATATTAAAGAATGTAGTAAAAATTTTATAGCTATTTTGCGTCTTCTGACATAATAAACACTAAAGTTTACTAATTGTTTCCAAAGTGTTACTAAGTTATACGTAGATTAAACTTACAAGGGGAGGCCGCCAATTGTGAAATTCAGATTCGATTCATACTGCGCATAATAAAAGCTCATGGACAGAGGTGTAATGTGGCAAAGCACCAAGATGCACTTCTCAGCCGTTGTCGAGAAAATCGACAGTTAAAAGAAACCGTTGCGGTGAAATACTCTCTACGATTAATAATTTTCTACAGCGTCATGGCGCAGCGGTAAGCGCTCGGGTTCGTAATTCGAAGGTCGCCGGTTCGAATCTCGCGCAATGCAATTTTTTTTATTATTAGTTTTTTGTAATTCAAATATATATATATTACTTTACTTTACTTACTTTACACGTGGCTAAGGCCTTATCGACCATACACCTGCTCTACGAGCCTCTTCCAATTATTTCTATCCAGGGAAATTGTTGTCCAATCAGAGTTGATGCCCATCCTAGCTGCATCTTCCCGGATATTCTCCATCCACCTAATTCGAGGTCTTCCTCTTCTTCTCTTTCCTTCTAATTTCTTAGTGGATGCTATTTTGGGTAGTCTGTTCTCCGGCATCCTTGCTACATGACCAGCCCAGTTCAGTCTTCTCTTCTTTAACATTTCCACAATGGTACTATGTTTGTACAGCTCCCGTAGTTCTTCATTTTTCCTTATCCTCCACTCCATGACATTTTCATCGAAGATTGGTCCAAATATTTTTCTTAGTATTTTTCTTTCAAATATAAACAGTTTTTCTTCATCTTTTTTCCTGAATGTAATAGCTTCACATCCATATAATGCTACTGGTACAATAGTTGACTGATAAAAACGGATTTTGAATTCAGTACTAAGTGATCTCATCCTTAAAATTTTGATACAGCTGTAAAAAGTTCTATTAGCTGCTGCTAGACGGGCGTCTATTTCTATTTCTGCTCTATTGTCTCTGCTAAAAAGACTCCCTAAGTACTTGAAGTGGTCAACTGCCTTGAAAGTGAGACCATTTACGGTCAGTGGTGTATTCTTTTGGAGTTTTTTACTTTTGACTAGATATTCTGTCTTTTCTTCATTCACATGAAGTCCAGCCTTCTCAGCTATTTTGTAATAATTTTGCATCATCCTGATTAATTCAGCTTTTGAAGAGCTTATTAAGGCTACATCATCTGCATAAGCAAGTCTAGTAATGTTCTGTCCCTGCAGTTGGATCCCTTGTGGATTAGTTTTGGTGAATTCTCTATCAATCTTCTCTAAGATAATATTAAATAGAATAGGTGAGATGGCATCCCCTTGTCTCAGTCCAGTGTACACCTTAAAATTTTCAGTCTCTCCTGCAGGTGTCTTAACTTTGCATATGGTTTCTTCCAAACACATTTTAACTAATTTGATTAATTTTAATGGTATTTCAAATTCTTTCATGGTGTTTAAGAGTGTCGGTGTATGCTATCATAGGCCTTCTTGAAGTCTATAAATAGAATATGGATATCTACATTAAATTCCCATGCCTTCTCATTTATTTGTCTCAATGTGAATAAGTGATCCAAAGTGGATCTGTTAGTGCGGAAACCACATTGGTAGTCCCCAATCGGTTCTTCGGTTATGGGAATCAGTCTGTGTAGTATACACATCGACAAAATTTTATACGTGACATCGAGTAGGGCAATTCCTCTGTAGTTATCACAGACAAGGGGATCATTCTTCTTAAAGATGGGGCATATAATTGCAGTTTTCCAATCGGCCGGTATGTTTTCTGTCTCCCAAATTGTTTCAATTAAGGAATGTAGTTCTATTTCCAATTGTGGTCCTCCATTTTTTAAAAGCTCAGCATATACCTGGTCCTCCCCACAGGCCTTGTTGTTCTTTAATTTCTTTAGTGTTTGTCTTATTTCATTTACTGATGGTGTGGTGACTTGTATATCAACTGTATCTGGTTCTTCAAATGTAAAGTAATATTGTGGATCATTGCAGTTGAGCAGCTGTGTAAAGTATGTCTTCCATGTTTCTTGTATGTCATTCTTGTTTGTAAGTATTTTCTCATTATGGTCCTTTATAAACTGTTCCCTTTTAGTGAATTTTCCCAAGGACTTTTTTATATTCTGGTACATCTGCCTTGCTCTGTGATGCTTGAAATCATCCTCCGCTTCCCTTACCATGTTGTTGTAGTGTTTTCTCTTCTCTTGTCTTAGAGTTCGTTGTGTTTCCTTGCGGATTTTATAGTATCTCTCCAAATATATATATATATATATATATATATATATATATATATATATATATATATATATATATATATATATATACATTATTAATGAATTGCTTATGCATGTTGGTGAAGACGGATCGCTCTCCAATTGTACCGCCTCCATTTTTCCGTTTGTTTAACAGGGTGTACCAAAGCTCTCCCGTCCGCACTGATTTTCGACGATGTTATAAGTTGCGCTAGGGACCGCATCTACCTTCTTTCGAAGTTAGCAGGCAACTACGCTGTTATGCGGCGGCTCGTTTCGGCCCATTCAACATCTGTCCTCCAAGTGTAACGAGCGAGTAACGGAGTTTATATTTCATACCTGCCTCAGCAAGTTTGTGTTCGTGGGGTCTCTATTCTAATTCGAACGTTTGACTTACGCTATACGTATTCATTTCGGAATATCGTTTCTACGTCTTCCGTTAACTATACGTGGTTAACATTATGAAGATATGAAGACTATTAATAACATTTGTGAAATACAACTTTGTTTGCGGAAAACATAATGATGTTCGAAGTCGCCAGTTTTTCCACGACAAACGACTTTCAACAACTTATTATATGCATTATTCTTGCAACTGATTGCCGGGAATTATATATATATATATATATATATATATATATATATATATTTGAATTACAAAAAACAAATACTAAAAAAAAAAGTAGCATGGCGCGAGAATCGATCCGGCGACCTTCGGATTACGAATCCGACCGCTTACCGCTGCACCACGACGGTATAGAAAATCAGTAATCGTAGAGAGTATTTCACCGCAACGGTTTCTTTTAACTGTCGATTTTCTCGACAACGGTTGAGAAGTGCATCTTTGTGCTTTGCCACATTATGAATCGAATCTGAATTTCACAATTGGCGGCCTCCCCTTGTTAGAGTCGCGGAAGCAGCCCACGCAAAATGTTTCCGCGTCATGCTAATTTAGGTAATGGATAGATTCAGAATATAAAGAGCTGATTATTATAAAACCTTTTTTTCACTGTAGTTGAAAGCATTTCAATTCGGCCATTTCCTTCACTAACATGATCTAAGGTGCAAGTAATGACTACCATTCACTTCTAACAATTGTGGTATATTGGGTGATTATAATTGAAGTTAAACTATCGAAACGCTGTAGAAATAACACCACTGGTCAGAATGACGTCCAATTACAATGGAATATTACAAGAGAAGGGGAAAAACGTATGGCAGAAGAAAAAAATAGTGTGAAAATTGATCAATAGATGGTGCTGCATGTGTCAGAATACGTAAATGAAAACACCTGTAATGCGCACGACCCACTGAAGATGGTATAAACACGCCGGGTACACCGCTTTTCTTCCTTTCGCGTCTACGACATTCATCATGACTGTCTCAATGCAGGATCGCGCTCTGCTTGTAAAGCTGTATTACAAGAATGATGACTGTGCCCACGTCGCTCTGCAGAAGTTCTGGACACTGAAGGGTTTGAAAAAAGGCGTTGGTCCGATGACTGACGTGGGTCTGAAGAGAAAGATTCGGAAATTCCAAAAGATGGGTTCTTTTGGTGTGCAACCTCGTAGAGGGAGGAAACGAATTGATTAGGAAGCAGTGGAAGCAGTGGCCACAGCAATGCAGGAGGAGACGAGTGGTGGTGTGCAAACGTGTAGCACACGGAGAATTGCCAGAACATTGGGCATACCCGTGAGAACGGTGCGTAAAATCCTACGAAACATCCTTCTTTGCTATCTATTCAAAATTATCCATAGGCAGGAGTTGCTTCCTGTTGACCCGCCAGCAGGAGAGACCTTTGTTTTAGAATTTCTTGCTCGCATGGAAGTGGACAATGATTGGCCGTGGCAGATTGTGTGGATAGACGAAGCCCACTTCCACCTAACAGGATATGTCAACATACAGATATGTCGAATATGGGCAATGGAAAATGCTCAAGCAAATCAACCAGTACCATTTCGTCCTGGAAAGATCACTTTGTGGTACGGGTTTACGGCATCATTTATCATTTTAACATAGGGCCATATTTTTTCGAAGAGACAGGTGCTTCCGGTCGTGTTACCTGTACCGTCACTGATAAACGATCTGAGTGTCTTTTGTGCAACCACGTCATTCCAGCTCTACAACAGCGTGGATATGAGGATGGGATTATTTTTATGAAGATGGCGCACCTCCGTACATTGCAAATCCAGTTAAACAGCTGCTGAAGCGCCATTTCAGAAATGCTAGAATTATCAGCCGCCATTTTCCTTCAGCCTGGCCGTCCCGATCACCTGATCTTAATCTGTGTGACTTCTGGCTGTGGGGCCATATGAATGATGTTGCCGGCCGGTGTGGCCGTGCGGTTAAAGGCGCTTCAGTCTGGAACCGCGTGACCGCTACGGTCGCAGGTTCGAATCCTGCCTCGGGCATGGATGTGTGTGATGTCCTTAGGTTAGTTAGGTTTAATTAGTTCTAAGTTCTAGGCGACTGATGACCTCAGAAGTTAAGTCGCATAGTGCTCAGAGCCATTTGAACCATTGAATGATGTTGCGTTCAGTGTTCCGATTGCAAGCTTATCTGCATTGAAGGCACGCATTCTACATCTACATCTACATCCATACTCCGCAAGCCACCTGACGGTGTGTGGCGGAGGGTACCTTGAGTACCTCTATCGGTCTCCCTTCTATTCCAGTCTCGTATTGTTCGTGGAAAGAAGGATTGTCGGTATGCCTCTGTGTGGGCTCTAATCTCTCTGATTTTATCCTCATGGTCTCTTCGCGAGATATACGTAGGAGGGAGCGATATACTGCTTGACTCTTCGGTGAAGGTATGTTCTCGAAACTTTGACAAAAGCCCGTACCGAGCTACTGAGCGTCTCTCCTGCAGAGTCTTCCACTGGAGTTTATCTATCATCTCCGTAACGCTTTCGCGATTACTAAATGATCCTGTTACGAAGCGCGCTGCTCTCCGTTGGATCTTCTCTATATCTTCTATCAACCCTATCTGGTACGGATCCCACACTGCTGAGCAGTATTCAAGCAGTGGGCCAACAAGCGTACTGTAACCTACTTCCTTTGTTTTCGGATTGCATTTCCTTGGGATTCTTCCAATGAATCTCAGTCTGACATCTGCTTTACCGACGATCAACATTATATGATCATTCCATTTTAAATCACTCCTAATGCGTACTCCCAGATAATTTATGGTATTAACTGCTTCCAGTTGCTGACCTGCTATTTTGTAGCTAAATGATAAAGGATCTATCTTTCTGTGTATTCGCAGCACATTACACTTGTCTACATTGAGATTCAATTGCCATTCCCTGCACCATGCGTCAATTCGCTGCAGATCCTCCTGCATTTCAGTACAATTTTCCATTGTTACAACCTCTCGATACACCACAGCATCATCTGCAAAAAGCCTCAGTGAACTTCCGATATCATCCACAAGGTCATTTATGTATATTGTGAATAGCAACGGTCCTATGACACTCCCCTGCGGCACACCTGAAATTACTCTTACTTCGGAAGACTTCTCTCTATTGAGAATGACATGCTGCGTCCTGTTATCTAGGAACTCCTCAATCCAATCACACAATTGGTCTGATAGTCCATATGCTCTTACTTTGTTCATTAAACGACTGTGGGGAACTGTATCGAACGCCTTGCGGAAGTCAAGAAACACGGCATCTACCCGTGAACACGTGTCTATGGCCCTCTGAGTCTCGTGGACGAATAGCGCGAGCTGGGTTTCACATGACCGTCTTTTTCGAAACCCATGCTGATTCCTACAGAGTAGATTTCTAGTCTCCAGAAAAGTCATTATACTCGAACACAATACGTGTTCCAAAATTCTACAACTGATCGACATTCTGAACGTGTCCTCCGAAACACTTCGATCAGTTGTGCAACATGATGTTTCTTGATTTCAACTTGTTGCAGAAAACGGTGGACAGCATATTGAACATGTTTTGTGCCAGTCACACGGAAATTAATAATCCGATTTGATTTTGATTCATGCTTTTTATGCAGTTTTTCGCCACAAGACAATTAAAAACCGATTTTTCCCATGCGATGTGATATGACCTTGCCGTGGTGGATGGGCTTACTACAGTATCACACCTGCACACCCATACAGACTGAGTAGTACAGTTTGTTTAACGTCAAGCGTACACTTAAGCATTGTTGCATGATTCATTTGTCATTTGTAGTCGACCACTACTAAATTATGATGCTTCCAGCGCCATCTAATGCTACATCTTGTAGCTATTTATTTTTTTCTGCTATACGTTTCCCCCCTTCTCCGATAATATTCCGCTGCAATTTGACGTCATTCTTTCCAATGATGTTATTTCTACGGCGGTTTGAAAGTTGAATTATAATCACTCTGTACAAAACAAAACGAGGTCCTTGTTTTCTATACGAAAACCAAAACATGTAGCTATCAAGAAATGTAAACCAAGTTTCGTTAAATAATGTGCTATCGTTAAATAATGTGCACTCTGTTACACAGAAGGGAACAGACAGTTACGTCATTTAGCATGGACATTGGTGGTTGTGCTGGTTACACCACATAATAAATTGTGTTATGAAACATGTGTTTTGTTAAGCAACGAGCGCATACAGGTGTCGTATGAACTGCGGAAAACATACGAGACCTGCTGTCTCTCAGTTTACTAATCTACTTGCACACACGTCAAAAAGCTCACTATCGCCTACATTGTCCCACAATCATCCTAAATACAGCCGAACGTGCCGCAGGAAAGGCAGTTTAGAGTTTCTCGAATATCGTTATCCTGGCGCTTAATCGGCTGTGCTTCACTTTGGCGTTAACGGTAAATTCGTTCTGGAACAAGGATCGGAGGGGGAGCCGGCGCCTACGAGCGGCAGCACACATTCGGTCGCAGCAATTATTTTCTTCTGTACGGAGGAAGCGGAATTAGCTGAAGGGACGTAATCTAGAGCGCGACTTTTTTCTCTTGACGGGAGCAATTTGTCCCGTCGGCGGACGTCGCTGCCAGGGGAGATACGGCTGTCCGCCAGACGTGGCTCCATGTGTCGCCGCAGCCGCGCGCCTAAAAAAAGCGAGCAGGCCTGCAGCTGCCGATCAAACCGAACACCACAGACATCGCTAAAATATTAAATATTCGAATATTAACCACCGTACGAGACCATACAGGCGAGTGCGATTAATCGAGGGCATTCAGACACTTATAATAAAGCTCATCTCTTACTCCGAGGTAATATTAGTACTTTTCTTGCTACCGGGAAAGAAGATTACAACTGACTATTTTCGTCCAGTATAATAACATATTGACCAACAGTGAAGCGGACTAGTTACTGAGTATTGGTCACAGCTACGTGCCTTTCTTTTGGTATCTCTGCTCTTCCAGGATTCAACGAATCGTCTCAGCAATCGAGAGAGATAGTGCTACTGTTACGGCACTGAACGGCACTCTAGCTGAAATGGTTTCAAAGACTGGAGGAAGTAAAGTGCATACAACCTGCATTAGGAACATGGCTGTCGTTTTCAAAACAACCTTCAGGCTTAGCTCAGCTTCCCTCTCACTTTTTAATCTGACTTAATTAGATGTAGAGGAATAAACAAATGAAACCAATGTCTAGATTTGACGTTTCCTGTTATTAATTTGGTGGCATGGTGAAGATTACTTCGATATGTGTTTTCCAAGACATATTACAACTGCAGTATTATATTTTCCATAACTTTTTAGCACAGCGCTACCGTCTTTCAAGACAATATACGCTTTGCCTGAAGTTAACATGTAAGTGGTAAACCGATTAAAATGAAAACAGCAAGACATTAACAGTTTTCTTTTTTCGCTTGTAAGTACCAATTGCTCGTTTACAACGTAACAGCCTTCCGCAAGTTTCTCCATTAGATACCACGGGTCTCCACTTACCCTCCAGTTTAAGGTTGAATCCGAAAACAGTGGCATTCCTGTGGAGTCTTCATATCACTGAGAGATGAAGGCTACGTTAAAGGCAGACTGAAATATTCTGTTGTCCGACATGTATGCAGATGTTCACTGCGTTAGTCCTAATCTACTTAATGCTTGCGGTACATGTTTATAAAACAAGTCCATCAGCACGCGTTTTTACTACATATTCTCTACGGGTATTGTATACGACGATAATTCTGGCATTACTTCAACTGCGGATCGCTCAGTCCTAAATGCTGATAAAATAATGTACGTTACAGAGGATCTGGCAGTATACGATTGTAAGATCCGCGGCAACGATCTGGACCACATAGCATCGTTTAAGTATTTAGGGCTAATATCAAGAGGCAATATTGAATATGGCGAACGCATAACATCAGTTGTACAGGAGGTGCATGGGAGACTTAGATTTGCTGGAATGGTTCTGGAAAAGTGTGGTGCACCTGGAAAGGAAAATGCATAGAAGACGATGGTACTACAGGTTATAAATAGAGTACTGTTCGAGCGATTACATTCCTTATCTAGTACGGATGACAGTAGGAATTTAATGAACACAGTGACGCACTGGTAGGACCGTAACAAGTCGGTGTTATCACAACGAAAGTGTAACAGAGATGTTCGAGGAACTTAATGGAAATATCTGGATGATATACGCCGTTCCCGTGAATCACTGTTAGTTAAATTTGGAGAATTAGTATTCGAGGGAAATTGTGCGGTAACTCTGCTGGCTGTATCGTGTATTTTGCGTAGCAACCATAAGATTAAAATAACGAAGAGTCGAGGGATTACAGTTGCATAAAGACAGTCAGTTTCCGCCCGTTCAGCACTCTGGTGGAACAGGACAGAATTTCGCTTGGTACGCTATGCCCACTGCCAAGCACAATACAGTGGCTTGTTCTACAGAATGTAAGGACGAGCTGGATATAGTATCATAACGTATTAACCAATCTTCGGAATCATGTGAAAGTGCGATGCATGTTGCCAGAGGTTTTCCAGTCGTGCACAGGAAGTGAGGAAGTTGGTCGTCCCATGGCATGAGGTCAGCGTGACTATCGCGCCAAATGGAGCCCGTAAGACGGGCAGTTGCACGAACGGGAAACGATATTGTGTGTCAATCAGACAGCAGTACGGTGCACTTTGGGGGTGTTCCTCATTACAACATGGCCCAGAGACAACACGGATGATTTAACACGGGAAAGAATCATCGGGAAACTGGAAGAGGGACGAAGTGTAGTGAGTGTAGCCGAGGAGTTTGGTATTGCTCACAGCATTGTCCATAATCATGGGAAGCGTTCCGAACCACGTGCACAGCTGCCCGAATGAGATGAGTTGCTCCTCCACGGTTAACTACAGCAGCAGATGAGCGTTACGTTGTGTAACAGGTAAAAAATGACATACGTCAAGCAATAGGTACAACTGCAACCATATTTACCAGGAATGCAAAACTCCTAACGAACAATACGTTGTGTTTCGTTGACACCCGCATATCGGCGGCACCATTTGCAATGGTGCCAAAACAATGGTGACTGGACGAACGAGGACTGGGTCGCTTGTTCTTCATGGATGAGAACAGATTCAGTCTGAGTAGTGATTCTGGACGTAGGCTCACATGACTCGAGATGGGAACACGGAATGCACCCAATAATATGATCGAAAATGATCTTTTGGTGATTCAGGTGTTCTGGTGCAGGGAGGCTACATGTTGCATTGGTGTACGGACCTCCAGGTGTTTGTTTGAACATGGTACACTCACGAGTCAACGTTGTTGTGACACTAGACTCCATCGTCACGTGCGTCTTTTCAGGGGTGAATTCGGGTCTTACTTCATTTTTATGGATGACAAGGTGTGACCGCATCGAGAAGTACACGTGGAGAAGCTCTTGGAAGGAGAGAATATCCGACGAATGCCCTGGCCGGGCCTGGCCTCTACCTTTCCCCACAGAGCACATGTGGAATTCGTTTTGGAGACTCATTCAGAAGGCGGCCGCTGTGGAGAGGCGGTTCTAGACGCTTCAGTCCGGAACCGCGCTGCTGCAACGGTCGCAGGTTCGAATCCTCCCTCGGGCGTGGATGTGTGTCATGTCCGTAGGTTAGTTAGGTTTAAATAGTTCTAAGTTCTAGGGGACTGATGACCTCAGATGTTAAATCCCATAGTGCTTAGAGCCATTTGAACCATTTTTGTATTGCAGCAGGTCCATATGAAACAACGATTATCTAGCAATTGTCAACTTCTCTGGTGGAGGAACAGAATTGCTTACGACAAGCACGCCTTACCTACCACTTCGCCAGCATGGTAGCGCGTTGCACTGCTGTCCATGGTGACCGTACTCCCTATTAACAACCGTGTACCGCCTCTTGTAATGCCCATGGTACCATCATAAATCGCGGTGACTTCAGCGTAATTACTGTCTTTGAACAAAGGTGTAATTTCTGTTCGTCTCATAGTGTATTGGTTTGAGTTACGTTGTGTACTATACTGTAGCAGTTCTTTCTATGTATGGTTCAAGTTTCAAAGAGCTCTGTCACTTGGCAGAGACGCATCACTCGAAATTTACTGTCGTCCATAACGTTTGCACACCAGCGTATTCTGTCTGCATGTCAAGGCAAAACTCTTTTAGGAATTTGGATACGGTTTTCAGTCATAAATAGTTGAAAGTTACCAGCCCGGTTTTTGTATCTCTGTGTGTAGGATAATATCTGGATTTAGGCTAGGGATTTTGATACGGTTTTCACTAATATACAGGGTGTTACAAAAAGGTACGGCCAAACTTTCAGGAAACATTCCTCACACACATATAAAGAAAAGATGTTATGTGGACATGTGTCCGGAAACGCTTAATTTCCATGTTAGAGCTCATTTTAGTTTCGTCAGTATGTACTGTACTTCCTCGATTCACCGCCATGATTTGATACGGGATACTCTACCTGTGCTGCTAGAATATGTGCCTTTACAAGTACGACACAACATGTCGTTCATGCTCGATGGAGCTCCTGCACATTTCAGTCGAAGTGTTCGTACGCTTCTCAACAACAGATTCGGTGACCGATGAATTGGTAGAGGCGGACCAATTCCATGGCCTCCACGCTCTCCTGACCTCAACCCCCTTGACTCTCATTTATGGGGGCATTTGAAAGCTCTTGTCTACGCAACCCCGGTACCAAATGCAGAGACTCTTCGTGCTCGTATTGTGGACGGCTGTGATACAGTACGCCATTCTCCAGGGCTGCATCAGCGCATCAGGGATTCCATGCGACGGAGTGTGGATGCATGTATCCTCTCTAACGGAGGACATTTTGAACATTTCCCGTAACAAAGTGTTTGAAGTCACGCTGGTACGTTCTGTTGCTGTGTTTCCATTCCATGATTAATGTGATTTGAAGAGAAGTAATAAAATGAGCTCTAACATGGAAAGTAAGCGTTTCCGGACACATGTCCACATAACATATTCTCTTTCTTTGTGTGTGAGTAATGTTTCCTGAAAATTTGGCCGTACCTTTTTGTAACACCCTGTATAGGCAGATTGAAGTGTAAGGTTTGGTAAATATGATTTATATTTATAAAAATGATGAGTATTTAAGATGCGTATTGTAATCCGTTCCATATTTCACTGGGGTTTGCAGTGTCATCTCGTGGTAATAGTAGGAGGTACGAGCTGGTGAGCTAAAGAGGAAGCAGTACCTGGTGGAAAAACAAGTGAAGCAAACGGCTCCCGCAACTACAGAGAGCAGCAAAGTTTGACCAGGATGTACACATACCTGTTGCTATTCGTACTCTGAAGAGCCAAAGAAACTGGTACACCTGCCTAATATCATGCAGAGCCCCAGCCAGCGCGCACAAGTGCCGCAACACGACGTGACATGGACTCGGCTAATGTCTGAAGTAGTGCTGTAGAGAATTGACACCATGGATCCTGCAGGACCGTTCATAAATCCTTGAAAGTACGAGGGGGAGGAGATCTCTTCTGAACAGCACGTTGCAGAGCATCCCAGATAGGCTCAATACTGTTCACGTCTTGGGATATCCAGCTGCACACGACCCACACCATTACAGAGCCTCCACCAGCTTCAATAGTATCCTGCTGACATGCAGGGTCATGGATTCATTACGCTGTCTCCATACTCGCACATGTCCATCCGCTAGATACAATTTGAAACGAGACTCGTCCGACCAGGCAACATGTTTCCAGTCAGCAACAGTGCAATGTCGGTGTTGAAGGGACCAGGCGAGGCGTAAACCTTTGTCTCGTGCAGTCACCAAGAGCCCGCATCTCGTGGTCGTGCGGTAGCGTTCTCGCTTCGCACGCCCGGGTTCCCGGGTTCGATTCCCGGCGGGGTCAGGGATTTTCTCTGCCTCGTGATGGCTGGGTGTTGTGTGATGTCCTTAGGTTAGTTAGGTTTAAGTAGTTCTAAGTTCTAGGGGACTGTTGACCTAAGATGTTAAGTCCCATAGTGCTCTGAGCCATTTTTAACCATTTTTTGAACCAGTCATCAAGGGTACACGAGTGGGCTCCGGAAGCCCATATCGGTGATGTTTCACAATGCTTCAAATGGCTCTGAGCACGATGGGACTCAACTTCTGAGGTCATTAGTCCCCGAGAACTTAGAACTAGTTAAACCTAACTAACCTAAGGACATCACATACATCCATGCCCGAGGCAGGATTCGAACCTGCGACCGTAGCGGTCTCGCGGTTCCTGACTGCAGCGCCTAGAACCGCACGGCCACTTCGGCCGGCGGTGATGTTTCGTTGAATGGTGCGCATACTGACATTTGTGGATGACTCAGCATTGAATTCTACAGCAGTTTGCGGAAGGGCTGCACTTCTGTCACGTAGAACGATTCTCATCAGTCGTCGTTGTCTGCTTTGTTACAGAATCTTCTTCCGGTCGCAGTGATGTCAGAAAAAATGATGTTTTATCGGATTCCTGATATTCATGGTAGAATAGTGAAATGATCTAACGGTAAAAGCCCCACTTCATCGCTACCTCGGATATGTTGTGTCGCATCACTCGTGCGCCGACTACAACACCACGTTCAAACTCACTTAAATCTTAATAACATGCCATTATAGCAGCAGTAATCGATCTAACAACTGTGCCCAACACTTGTTGTCTTATATAGGCGTTGGCGACCGCAACGCAGTATTCTGCCTGTTTGCATATCTCTGTATTTGACTATGCATGCCTGTATCAGTTCCTTTGGCGCTTCAGTTTAAATTAAGATCCCCGATGCATTTTCTGCCTATATGAGAAGGGTAGTCTCAGTAACTACTGAAGAGACTTTGATACGGTTTTTGTTTGAAAGATTTGTATATATAATTGTGCGTCTAGTTTATTGCCGCTATGGAAGACAAGTAGTCCGGCCGTAGGTACTTAAAAGGACACATCACCAACTTGACCCCACATTTTCAAGAGAGAGAGAGAGAGAGAGAAATAGAGAAAAAGAAAAGAAAACACAGTTGCAAGATATCACCCCAAAAATCTATCTCGCGTGACAGTCTGAGCCATAATTCTTATAGTACCGCAGTTATGACCTTATGAAAGTACTGCTGTTTAACATACGCGCGCACCTGTTTGACACTCGCTCCACCTCACTGCAGCTGCCTAATGCCCGAGCGCGATGTTCTGTTCAGTGGAATGAGTCAGAGGTTTGTAAAATACTCTTTTGACGTTGGTAACGTGCTTTGTTCATTGTCTCAAAGTGTGCGGTTTCTAACCTGCAACTGTGCCAGGGATCTCTTTCCTTTGATCATTTTTACGTTGCGATTCACAAATGGAGCGTAAATTAATGAAACGAATAAGTGTGTAATTAAAGAAGTAACCTACCGCTTTTTAATTATTAACATCGCTGTTGTGCGTTATTTTCCTTGAATTTCAGTGGTGGCACTGTTAAAGCGATTTACATTTGCAGGATTACGTTCCTCAAAGTGACTGGCATGATTAAATTGTAAATGTAAAATCATTAGTTTCATTGTATAGTAGTTCGCCAGTTGTTTACGTTTATTCATTTTGATCTTGAGGCATGTATATAAATGCACAACACCAGTACAAGAATATTGTTAAAATAACATTGAACATACATGTGCGTGAGGTTGGCGTATTACATATCCATATTACTATTTTTCGCGTAGAATAGCATTTTTTCTCCAACAAGACTTTAAAACACGTTGGACAAATGTGTTCCCCCACCCCCACCGTTTCTCTTCCCCCGCCTTCAACAATCCGCGAATAGTGTGGCTCTGGTTGTTAGTCTGCTCCGGCATTAGGCGGCTGCTGCGGGGCGGAGCGAGCGGCAAACAACCGGTGCGCCCGGAAGTTTAAAGGCTGTACTTTCAGAAGGTCATAACTGCTTATTGTCAGAATTATAGCCTAAATTTTCGCGCGGGCTCGCTTCATGGGGGTGGTATCTTGCAAGTGCTGTTTTTTTTCCTTAAAATATGACAAGTTGGTGATGTTTCTTGGTTAGCGATGTCTGTGCAAGCTGGGGCATGTCAGTAGCATATAATATATGCACATCTAATTCGATTTATATAACTACAAGGATACCTCATGAGCGTTTATACCAAAGCATTCCACTTCGTTGCACTCCGTTTAATTTATTTACCACTACTGAGGTACGGAAAATGTTCACAGATCCACGTTCTCTTTTCTTTTCGTTTCTTTTAACAACATTCGTTTCACTCATGTGTTTTCTATTTTTGTGGCTCTAAATATTTCATGTACACTGACTGATCTGATATGATATTTTTACGCATTGTCAGAACATCTTTGGTGACTTTCTCCCCTACAACGGTTAAATCTGCTTACGCTGAAGCACCAGGGATCGTTAAAGAGTACTAAACCATAAGTAATGACATTAAATGTTCACCCTGTATCACATCTGCTGCGTGCTGAGCTTATAAGATCTCCCGCAAGTTTAGGAAAGCCAATGGCCTTGCCGCAGTGGTAACAACGGTTCCTGTCAGAGCACCGAAATTAAGCGCAAGTAGCACTTGGGTGGGTGACCATCCGGTCTCCCGAGCGCTGTTGGGAAGCGGGGTGCACTCAGCCCTTGCGAGGCAAACTGAGGAGCTACTTGACTGAGAAGTAGCAGCTCCGGTCTCGGAAACTGACATACGGCCGGGAGAGCGGTGTGCTGACCACATACACCTCCCTATCCGCATCCAGTGACGCCTGTGGGCTGAGGATAACACGGCGGCCGGTCGGTACCGTTTGGCCTTCATGACCTATTTGGGAGGAGTTTAGTTTTAGATTTTTCAAGTTTCTGAAATCTGGGTTTCCAAAAACCGTCTACCTTATATTTCAATTACATTCGTTACGTCAGCTTTTGTTTGGACAGTATTCTGTTCGGAATTTCACAGGGCTTATGAGACGTCAGAAACAACTTTCGCTAGGCCTCTGCAGAGTCCGGCTTGCTCTACAGAGGTCATGTGGTGACGCGGAGAAGATATAGGAAGGGGTTAGGAACATCTGCCGACATTCTAATTGCCGCAACCATTCGGAAAGATTAGATTCGGAGCCGTCTTGGAGTTGGAGGCTACGAAACGAACAGAAAGCGAACGAGAAGCGGGTGGGACAGTTGCACAATGGCGCCCGGCAGCCGCTGGCGTGAAAGCTCCGGCGAGTGGCGCGGCGGCGAACAAAGCGCTTTTTCCGGCTAGCAGTGCACACGTGCGATCCAAGATGGTGCCCGCCATTCCGCCATTAGGCCAGCAGCGCACAACCGCGTGCACCAGATCGATTGTGACGTCACACGCCGCAGCCAGCCCCGCAAACAAAACAAGCGGCCGCCCGCGATTTCTGCCGCTGCTTCCGAATAATAGCCAACACCTCCCGCCCCCCAATTACCGCCCCCACCCCGTCCTCACTAACGACGCTGCACCTCGTTCGTCCACTGCGACGTACTCGTGTGGCACCCTACAACTGTCGTCGCTTAAAACGCGTTTATTTCGAACTGTCACGTAGAAATAATTGCCGGTGAATGAATTTTTTCTTTATTGCCTTTTCTTTTTCATTGTGGAACACTGAGTAAGCAGCAAGCGAGTGAATTTTGTGCACACACGTTTCAGTAATGTAATGAAACTTAGACACCTATTGCGTTCATCGAAAAGTGGGAAACCGGTTAAAGTCAGAAGAAAATGAAAATATATTAATATAGGAGGTCTCAACTGTTGAAACTAGAATCTTCTGGATACTTCACCCTACCAATACGAACAAATTTTCGATAAAACCCATTAGCAAGTGTGGGGGGAGGGGTGTGTGCTTTATGCCCACGTAAAAAAATAAATGAAATAAATTTGTTAATTGGTGTTGACTTATTTTAACAACATACATTATACAGGGGCACTGATCTGTAAGTATGGCCCAAAACCTGACAATATCTTTCAGCGCACTGTTAGCAGTATCAGTGCATTACCGATAATATCTAATACCAAGCTGGGGTACTTTACGACAACCATAAAAAAATTTTAAAAATGAAATTTAGTTAATTATTGATGACTTTCAGCCAAAACATACATTTTAATGACATAGTGATGTGCAAGTAAGGTCCTGAACCCGAACGTATTGGATATGACATTCATTGTGGAAGTGACGTCCATTACTAAGATTTCAATTCCTGGGTCAAGTTTAAGTGAAAAATTTAAAACATTTGTGGAAACTGATAGACGAAATAATTGAAAACAATAAATATTTTTTTCAAAATTTTAAATATGTAGTAACAGGCTAGATTACAACATTTTCAAATGGTGGGCATAAAGTAACCCCCTCCCCCATTGGTATTGCAAGGATTAAGAGTATTATGGCTAGACTGTAATATATTCAAGAGGTGGGCACGAAGTACTCCCTCCCCCGCCTCCACCTCCCACCCCTTGGTATTGGAAGGGTAACGTGCATCAAGGTGTAGCGTTTCGGCGACTAACGCAGGTAGTATCCATTAGGGTGACGACTTTTATGGCGTGCATTCCAAACCGCTGGGAGAGATTGTGCGCTAGGCATTAACTGTTAATACCCTGTGCCAATAGTTCTAGAGAGTAGCCTGTGTGAATTCAGTTGATAGGAGCAATGGGTATAAAACGTAAATATCTTAGCTAGCATCGCTCACAACAGGAAGCTGAAGTGTTGCGGGATTCAGAACATTGACATACGATCGCGGGTCTTTAATAACATCAATGTAGTTATAACCATGAAACAATTGTGGAAGAGAATTAAAATGTTGCATCAAAAATTGAAAGTGATACATTATTTGCAGTCTGTATCACAGACAGACAGGTTACATGATAAAATAGCAATAACGGTGAGGTTAGCTCAGAGACTTTGTGAATAATTAAGGTTGTAGCACAAGGCGGCAGGCACGCGAAAAGGCAACGTTATTATTACGAAACAGATTCGGATTCTGCGACTATGCATTGGCGTTAGCTGTTTGCGACGCCAGACTTGGACTCGAACCCGTACTTCTCAGATATCGCGAGCAGTCGTTTTAACCACTTGGGCTTTCCGAACACTCTGGGTTGTATGTAAGAAGGTGACGCATGGAAACTTTGGATCGTTCCCGAAGGCGCGCTCGGATAGCCGGAGTGGGTAAGACGACCGTTCGCGATAAGCGGGAAATCCGGGTTAGAGTCCCGGTATAGCAGAAGTTTTTCTTTGTCGCACACAGCTGACGACACTGCGTGGTCGCAGGATGCGAATTTATTACGTAGTGTTTACTACAGCTGTAACCTTCAGTTACACTGTCTGTTCCTTCAGAAATACGTGCATTGTATTGTGAAGATGCAGACGCTGTGTTAACACAGGAATTGTAGCCATCAATGATGCATAATTCTTACGTTCACGCTGTTAATAACTTGGTGAAATTGACCCTGCCAAGACAACGGCGTGGTGATTGTAACTGGCCGTCTAGATTAGCGTGAAGGCCTCTTCGTCATCTTCGGTTACGTCAGACAGTCCGAAATCTGTGCCTGGCTGGGACACCTGACCCCTCCCATGCAATCTACACGTTTCACCGAAATCTTCAAACTATGTGCTTGTTGCGCCGTAGAATGAGAACGTCAGTGACCGACGGAGAGTAAATGTTTGCGTCGGACTGCCGGAGTGGCCGAGCGGTTCTAAGCGCTACAGTCTGGAAACGCGCGACCACTACAGTCGCAGGTTCGAATCCTGCCTCGGGCATGGATGTGTGTGATGTCCTTGGGTTAGTTAGGTTTAAGTAGTTCTAAGTTCTAGGGGACTGATGACCTCAGAAGCTAAGTCCCATAGTGCTCAGAGCCATTTTTTTTTTGTCTGCGTCGGATCGTCCTCGGCAGGACGCAAGACAATGCTCACAGTGTCAGAACAAGTTGTGCCCATCCAACAATGGCCGATGCCGATGAACTAGTCTAGCGCGCGTTGCTGATAGCGTCTTCCAACGGTGGCCGCCGCAACACATTCAGCGTGGAGGATGACTTATGGTCATTACACCACATATGTTTCTGATGTCGCTGGCTGCCCGTTGCTCTTGTTAAGTCATATAGGAGACGTCTGTTTCGTGAACCCGAGATGCTCTGCTTCCAGCTGGATGGCGATCGTACGTACGCACCCAAACGAGCGCTCCTCTCTGAAGCAGATCGCAGTCAACGGCCGTTCGGAGTTGTCGTCCATGGATCTCCTTCTGTAGGCTGTGACCTTTGCCGGTGCTATTCTATACGAATTAAGAAACATGTGTCACACCGTACCCATCGCGTAGGCGGTTACCACCACGTGCATTTGTCCACTAAATATGTTTCCAAGCGTTCTGTCTTTTCGTTTGATTGCTAGTATACCTGTACAGGGCCAGCCGATGTGGCCGAGCGGTTCTAGGGGCTTCAGTCTGGAACCGCACGACCGCTACGGTCGCAGGTTCGAATCCTGCCAAGGGCATGGATGTGTGGGGTGTCCTTAGGTTAGTTAGGTTTAAGTAGTTCTAAGTTCTAGGGGATTGATGACCTCAGATGTAAGTCCCATAGTGCTCAGAGCCATCTGAACCAAACCTGTACAGGAGTCTGATACTGAACATAGTTTCTGTCGCAGAAGGTCTGAGGGACCTGGCAAATAAATTGTGGGCTACCATCTGTAGCCAATTATCGGAAGCCGTCCAGTTGACAATAACTTGATTCTTCTTTCCGTTGTTGTGTAGTGCATGGTAACTAAAAGGGGGTAGTATGATGGTTCACCCACAACCGCCACTCACACAGTCTGATAGAATGCTCCATCAAAATCCGAAAGTTTTCTGTCCCATGAATATTTGGTAAAATGGTTCAAATGGCTCTGAGCACTATGGGACTCAACTTCTGAGGTCATTAGTCCCCTAGAACTTAGAACTAGTTAAACCTACCTAACCTAAGGACGTCACACACATCCACGCCCGAGGCAGGTTTAGAACTTGCGACCGTATCGGTCTCGCGGTTTCAGACTGCAGCGCCTAGAACCGCACGGCCACTTCGGCCGGCAAGATTTGGTAGGCCAAGAATTTAACGGTTGTGTTGATTACCGGGTTCCACCGGTCTGCTCGTGTACTCAAATGAGGTCTTCTGTTTGTCTGTTCATATACGGTAAGAACACGTAGAGCCGCGAAAGTTGTTTACCAAGATGTTACTGTGTTACAGATGAAGTACATCGAAGTTTGCATCTGGCGTTTATGTTCGCTCGAACTGTTCGGTGCACGTAGTTAGGTGAAAGTCCGCAGTAGTCAAATTCGTCGTTTTGCACGCTGGGATCAACTACATTCGACTTCCCTCACGATCGATCGAGCGTCACATGCTCGAATGACCCGACCGTCATCTCTGGGAAAAGGGGAAAATCCACTTCTCCTATTTTCATGCTGTGAAAGTACTTATTTTTCCATCAAAAGCTTTACTTTCCTTGTGAACGAAAAGAAAACTGTTAATTCTCACTTCGCGTGATTTCTTAGATCCAAAACGTTTCTCATTCGATTTTGAAAATTAAGCTGTTAAAAAATCTGATCTTTTCACGTGTAGTAGTGTGAAATCTTAGCTTCTTGATACATTCACCTTTTCATAATTTGTAACAGTCATCGTTAAATGACGCTATTTGTCTGATAAATGCGGGATACTAAATGGTGTCAATGCTGCCATCGAAAGCCGACGGACTTCGAGCAGACTTAGCCCAGTGTCTAACGGTGCAAGAGAAACGAATCACTAGCGATCACTGTAGGCCTAGTATCGGATCCTCGTGTAATTTTAATCGTGCAAGTACAGAAAGCTCCCAATATCCACACATTTTTCCCTCAATAAGGACCGATTGCACTGGACAATCATCTGCCATTGTATTTCAATAGCACACACGTTATACCATACAAGCAGTTAATTGTTGTCTACTTCATATGACGTTGCATCAGTAGGTCCAATCAAGCTCTTCTTGCCTCTCACTTATTAAAAGGATGTTTAGTCACTTCCCTGCCGCTAACTGCTAATGCATTCTACCTAGGTCACCACATGTGAAGCCATAAAACGTCTCTTCTCTGTGACGTAGGTGAGACATTGTTGAAATAACTTACGGGTTTGCTGCCGGGTGACGTCGTCGAACACCACCGATATTTCGTCAGGAGCACACCCTGCCATTCCCAAGGCACAAATGCAAGGAAGAAAAAATGTGCAAGCATCTGTGCCTTGAGAATGGCAGGGTGTGCTCCTGTCGAAATATCGGCGGTGTTCGACGATGTCACCCGGCAGCAAACCCGTAAGTCATTTGAACATTCGATTTGCCGGGAAAAGTTAAGGTCTCACAGGTAAGACATTAGTTCCTTCTCCAATTTTGCGCCTCCCAAATGCCTGTAACGTCGATCGTGGCACGTTAAATATCTTTGTAGATTTCAGTGTCTATACAGTTTTATTTCTGAGTGAGCGAATCACCTGCTCATATTTTATTGGTTCCATTTCTTCCTTTTTCCTTTTGGGATATATCTTAGCTTTGCGCTTGGTAGTCTACAACGAAAAGGCACAAGTTAGTCACATTGAAATAGTGGTCCAAAATATGGCAATAACCCAAATTTAGACCATTACTGCTAAGTAATTTTAGGTTAGTTAGAAAACGACTGAAAACAGTAGTTATTAAAACTAATTTTTAAAGCAAAGTGAGGTGGGGATTTTACAGAACAGCTGACTTCGAATAGTTACACAAGACTTCGAATAGTTACCAAATTTTGTTTGTTATCTAAAGCATTCGGCGATCTATGCAGGAATGTAAGTGTATAGCATAAATAAATCAGTGTGAGTGTTGTTCCATAAGCAGCTATGACGTCCGGGCGGCCTTCGATCACGTCGCAACACCTCGTTTGACCACTGTCTGCCCACTCAGAGCATACATACTCGGACAAGCCATGCCCTAACACGGCGCGCTGGAGCGAGTACGTGCGAGCAAAATCTCCAATTTACAGACCTGTAGATTTCGCTAAACGACTGAAAGTTATTGTTTACTTTACTGGATCAGCAGAAGTATAGATCTGTTTAGTGGCAGCTTGCGCCTCACTCGCAAGAATAAATGCGCCCTTCTATTTTCTGACGCTGGAAGATCAGCATCCCAGACTTAAGGGAGGTAACATAGGCTCATCCCTATTGTGAGACCCTGTCTAATAGCTCGTGCGTCTCTAGTCGCAGTAGTCAGGAAATAGCGCTCTGCTGTGTTTCTCGCCATGTTGAGCTGAAAGCCTAAGTGTATTTGTTGACCTATCCTCCGAACCGCAATATAACGTCAGCTGTTACGTAGTTACTTGTTCATAGGAAACAGATGTCCTCATGATTTTATCAGCGTAGGTGGAGGGCTAAATGATAAAGAAATTGGGTTGTGTCTTACTAAGCATGTGGCAAATATATTTTAGTTCCTTCGTAAAGACATGGCAGTTTCGTAAGTTGCGATGTAAACAAGAATATTTAATCGTTTGGTACGAGGGGCGTTGAATAAGTAATGTAACACATTTTGCTCCTGAAAGAAGGTTGGTTTCATTCAGGAATGTAGTACACGATATTACTCCCCACTCTATCGGCTAAAAAACCCTGTTATTCAACATAATCTCTTTTCAAAGCGACGGCCTTGCGCCGCCTTATTGGGAGGGCCTTTATGTCCAAGTAGTACCATTCTACTCGCCGACGTTGGCGCCATCGTCTTGCTTCATTTATAACCTCTCCACCATCCATGTACTGCATCCCGCGGAGTGCATCCTTCATTGGGATAAATACATGGAACTTGGAAGGTGGTAAATGAGAGCTGTAGGGTGGATGAAGAACGATACTACAACGAAGTTTTGTGAGCACTGTCAACAGAGACGTCCTGGTGCGCAGTGAGGTATTTCATTGTGATCCGTCGATCACCTCGAAAGAGAGTGTCCGCATGTTCCTACTTTGCAGGAACAACAGCTGTGTGCGGCCGGCTGGGAGATCGGACGGGTCTGCGCGATCTTATTGCGATGATGAAAGACGCCTCGTCCAACGAGTCGCCGTGCTTTTGTTCTTCGCCAGGTCTCTTCAGACATTTTGCAGTCGTCTGTGAATATCTGTGATGCTCTGGTTTTCCGTCGAAAGAACTCAATGAAAGCTCTCTGCTTGGAGGGCACCTCCGTTGCAGACGTCATTTTTAAGGAAACGAATAGCGCCGCCACCTATAGGGCCTGAAGCGGGAATATTTCACGATGTCCCACAACAAATTCCACATTTTTTCAACCGAAACTGCCAAGGAGACAATGTTTCAAATTACTCATTGAACATCTCTCGTAGAAAGGAAGCAGATTTCTTAAATGTTTATTTTCTACTATTATTAATATCCTTAATGACTATGACATCATTCAATGAGTTTGATGAATCAGGAAAGGTTCGTGATGGCTATTCCAGGTATAGATGAAAAATAGCTGTGAGTGTAGCTACACCAAACAGTATTCGGGTAAACTGTGTTGACCGTTATGAGATTCTGTGTTCCTGCCTATATCGGGTGAAATGTTACTGTTAGTTTATTCATCGTCGGTTTAAATGAGCGACGTTAGAATTTGTGGTAAACATTACACGCACTACCACCTACGTTCTAATTTTACAGTGTCTGTTAAGGCGCAGGGAATGAGGCAACCTAAAAAGAAATTCAGTGTCGCTTTATGGTACTCTGTGCTGGAAAGTCCGTAGCAGATCGTCCCTCCTGATTAAACAACGCTGAAAACCGACTGCGAATGGTATCTGATGTTTCAAACGGAATGCCATAAATTTCAAATTTACAGTGCCCCAAATGGAAAATCAAAACGCTGTGAAGGAGTCTATACCTATATTACTTTCTCTTGTGTCCCCACTAGACGCGGTAGACACAACAGGCTGTCTCAGCGTGACGCTACAGTTAGTATGCCGCCTCTTAGGAGGCACACGTACGAGGAACTACTTTGTGATTCCACTACAAGACTTCCAAATTGGCCATTTATCTCCAATAGCTACGGCTGCCACTACAGAGATCGCTGAAATCCGGAACTATTTCATGCATCCGCCAAATAGTTCATATGATGACATCAATACGCTGAGCACACGATTTAAGTGACTGCAAGCCAACACTCCGCCAATTCCAGTTATCATTTCCGGTTCCAGCATTTATCAGACAGCCATTGCCCAGCAGTCGTCAACAGTTAACGCGGCAATTCTCTACAGTGGACTATATGTTATCTGCATTGCCGATCCGCCTAGCAGTCGGAGAGTTTACGCCGAGTGTCGAACTTCACTAAAACGATAGCCAAAGTGTGTGCCAAGTAAGAGACTGGACATAATCTCTATGAACTTGATTTAAGTTAGTTCGAAAATGTCTGCTGTGTTAGATTATATTTTTTCATCAGTGCCACAGCCCTCCCACAAAGCAAAAGTGGAGTATCTAAACTATGATGTATATTCTCTTAATAAATGATTGTTATTGCACTCACATGTTGCCACTAGTGATTAGGTTTTAGAGGTATTGCCCTGTGAAGAGTGAATAATTAGTGTGCCAGCAGGCCACGTCAATTTAGTTACATATATCTACGGCAGAGGATTCACTGCCTGCTACCTTTATGCTGGACGCCTACCTTAGGTGTACACAACACTTTCTGTAGTGGATTTGTTGATTGTTGTGATATGGAAAGACTGTGAAGCAGGTGTTACTGTAGGTGACTACCCCGTTAAATGAACTAGGCTCATTTCTACAGCTCACCGGGCGACGTTTTGTGAGGGAGTACAGCAGAGAACCTAGAAAACAATAATCATATAGATCTCTCAGTTTTGTTTCGCAGATGTGTTACCGGCAAAGTGGATTTATGGAATAAGCAAGGTGAGCCTAATACAAATTCGCTGCTGTGTAAACCCGTAAGTGGTGTGCAGTGGCGATATGGAGGCATGCAGGTTATCTGCTACTGGTCCAAGGATTGAAAGCTAAGCCTCACCAAAAACGAATGTAATGTAATGCGAAAACAGTCGAGAGGATTTCGTTTAAATTTTCTGTGTGATCACTGGAATCAGTTACAATTCCCGAGTAGCTACGAGCGTGTGTTAGGAGCATTTCAAGTGGACCACAAAAATCGTATCTACGGGAAAAACAGATAGCTAACTCAGATTTATGGGGACAATAAATAAGAAAGTGTAGTGAACGCACGAACAGATCAATTATAGATATCTTCGTTCGACCGATTCTTGATTACTGTTTAACTCCCTGGGACACTTCCCACGTTAGATAAACGTAATAAAACTAGATGATGGCAATAATCCGGGACCATTCATCGTGGGTTCCTATAATTGACATGGCGGTGTAACATCACGGGACAAAAAAGTGTCGAAGGTTTTGTGCATCGTAGAGAGACCAATTCTCTTAACATGCCTCATTTCCCTTAACATACATTTTGTCATAATTATGATGAGGGTAAAATTCTGATCTATACAGAGAATACCGACCATCCTCCTTACTGTGAACCATCCTACAAAGGAAAACTAAGTGGTAGGGGATAGAGGTGGAGAACGATTATGTTGTACGACATACCCATATACAGACCCAGTACCGTACAGTCGTTTGCGAAGAGATGTATAGATGCATCTGTTTCGTATCGATTACTGTGAAGAGTGCTCGTGCTCTGTCCTATTATGTTTGTCTTGAGACGGTCGGTTATAGAAACAAAGCGGCGGTAGAGGACGAAACGTAGCTCTCCTACAGAAAGTATTACGTTTTCTAGCACCAAGGTAGTCCTCGAGCTTATTATCCAAGTATGATTCAAGAAGCGCTCACAGTGACGTCCCACCTCATTTTGTCAAAAACTGGTTGCGAGCACAGGTAAGAATATTAACGTAGAGCGTTGGGACACAGCCCACTGATGAGAACGCTACGCTACGTCTCGCCCCCTTTCGGCCAAATGCTACCGATGAAAGTATCTGATACCACACAGGATTGGAACCTGATACTTCAATGCCGATCACTTTTGCATTAGCGAATGTTGACACAATTGTTTACAAATATTCATGGTCTACAGTTTTCCTTTTCACTTGTTTACATAAAGTCAGACTAGTTACGCTTCCTTAACTCAAACCTGAAAATTTTTACGTAGATATAATTCGTTATATAGCTCGAAACATAAGTATAGGGTGGTTATAATGAAGCTTTCGCTAGCTGAGAGGCCTCCCACGAAAAAATAATGATCATAGGATAATGAAACTTCGTGGAAACATTTGTAAATGACTGATCGTAGGAAATGGAACTTGGTGGAAATATTTGTAAGAGAAATAACGAGTAAACCACTGAAGGTAACACATTTTAATTTCCATGTGAGAAGGTAACATTTCTAATAGCGTACCACGTTTACTTACCAGGTTAAAAACGTTGCTCAATGTGACAACCATGTGCATCCACGGCAGCCTGGAAGTTTGTGCAGTTCCATTTCACAACTGTTCGCACGACTTTTCGAACGGTGGACCATGGAATGTTCAGCAGTCGTGACACGGCTCAAAGCTTGCTTGTAGATCGCACATCGTGTCCAGCATTCTCAGCCAAGGCAACAGTAAACTGTTCAATAATTTGTGGCGCAATTGGCCATCGGCCTCTCCCAGCAGCAATTCCCAAATTTCCAGTTCATTCGAACCTTTGAATAATGTTCTACAATACCGGTGGAGGACCTCTCTGTATTCATTTAATGAGTCAATAATCGCGTAGAACAGTGGCACTCTTCGGCCGAAGTGGCCGTGCGGTTAAAGGCGCTGCAGTCTGGAACCGCAAGACCGCCACGGTCGCAGGTTCGAATCCTGCCTCGGGCATGGATGTTTGTGATATCCTTAGGTTAGTTAGGTTTAACTAGTTCTGAGTTCTAGGGGACTAATAACCTCAGCAGTTGAGTCCCATAGTGCTCAGAGCCATTTGAACCAGTGGCACTCTTACTGTTGTTTTGTAAAACACATTTACGAGTAAAGCCGTGCTTACTTTGTCCAGACCCATGTTGTCCGTTGCAACTAAAATCCACACTGATACTTGTGTTTCAGCCTTCGTTGCCATTTCAGTACCGGCGCCTAACTGCAAGTCATGGCACTAAAATTACTATCAACGGAAACCCTGCAGCACACAGTCTGAACATTATTTCTATAAAGCTGGGCAGCCATACGGTAAATGGTACACAGAGTACAATGTGCAGTGGCGTTAGATCGCTGATTGCTATTACATTGGAGTAATTTTATCTTGCACGCTTATTTATCCTGATGTGTAACTTCTATAGCTCCTCTTAATAATTAGACTCACGGAGGTTAGACTACAACCAGTACAACACGTCCTCTATTCCATAAGGAAAGTGAGGTAGTACTCCGACTGCAATTTTTACCCTATCGCCAGATTGTTATAGTGTAAATGATAGGTTCAAGTTTGAGAGGTCTATAAAGACGTTGACAGAGAGTATTTGGGCCACTTTCTACACAGTATGATGAAAAGTAAACATGAATTCCTATAAAATGAATTCCTTGATGCAGCGTGCAGGGTGCAGCGGTCGAAAATTTCAATTTTAGGATTTCTTATCAGTCTATAGGCAACGGTCTTGCCGCAGTGGCTACACCGGTTCCCTTGAGATCACCGAAGTTAAGCGCTGTCGGGCGCGGTCGGCACTTGGATGGGTGACCATCCGGGACGCCATCCGCTGTTGCCATTTTCGAGGTGCACTCTGCCTCGTGATGCCAATTGAGGAGCTACTCGACCGACTACTAGCGGCATCGGTCAAGAATACCATCTTACGACCGGGAGAGCGGTGTGCTGACCCCACGCCCCTCCTATCCGCATCCTCCACCGAGGATGACACGGCGGTCGGATGGTCTCGGTAGGAAACTCGTGGCCTGAAGACGGAGTGCTTTTTATCAGTCAATGATCGCAAGAACGTTTCACATTTTATTTTATTACTACTAAAGTAAAATGTAAAGCCATCTCAAGCACTAACACAAACAATACAAAGTCTGATTCTCTCCGTGTTTTTCCCGGACAGTATTGCAAAATTAAATCAAAGTATGTTCACTCATATATCTGGAATAAAGAACATTTAACTTTGTGTATAGTAACGCGACGTCATTACGTTCACGCAAATGGCTTTTATCATCTGATTCTGTGAATTCACCACTTAAATCGAGAAACACACGTTTCTCAGTTTACACGGCAATGAAGTACATTTGGACCTCAGTGACCGCTAATAACCTTCAGAAAAGTAATTATCTGACTGGAAATATATCACTCGTATTGTGTGTGAATTACAGTATGGTCACGGTAATCACGGTAACGGGAGAACAATCTGAAAGCTTCTCAAAGTATTGGTAAGAACAGAAGACGGAGAGAAATTCCAAGTAGTTGAAAAATGAGCATCTGTGTTTCTAAAGTTCGCACGGGCGGAGCGAAAGAAATAATTTCCCAAAAGAAACAAAACTTCTAAAAATGAGTTAAAAGTTTCAAAATAAAACTACCCTCTTTCATCTCCGTGGGCCACATCAATGTAAGCCACATGAAGAGTTTTAAACTTTTAAAATTCTTCCTTCCAGTGCGAAGTTCGGAGCCGTGGTGTCGACCATTCGCAGCGCGGAAAATAAAAGCGAGAAGAGACGTACAAACTGAGCACAGACTCGACATTAACAGCGTTAATTAAAACTGCACTGCAGCTAAGAATTACATCCGAGAGCAGATGAACTGCACAGACTTCGTTGCCCCGGGGAAAAGAACCTGGCGCCGACATTCCCATCTGTTCACGCTAGCTCCGACTGCCAGAGAAAACATTGTTTCTTTTATGAACTCCACGGCTTTTCAGGCACCACGCGCTCACTTTCGTTGGGAAGAAATTTCTGTCTCAACAGGGATCTCGCGTTTTCTGAATGTTTCTGCTTTCCGAGAGAGTGACGAGTTCCAAAGAACTCCTTACTACGTTTAAAAGCTGGGAAACTGTTTTGAACTGCAAAATTTTTGTGATGTCGACAAATAAACATAATAAATCAACTAAAAAGTCGAGGAGAATCTTTTTATCTATTACACGTCCTATTAGCACAAGAAATTAGCTCTTGTTAAAGGACAAGAAAATTTTATAATAGGTGAAGTGTTGTACTTATCTACATCCAATGAGTCGTTTTAAGAAGAGCCGCCTGTCCTCAGTTCAGCGGAGAGTTGCTGAGTCCAGTCAGTTTTATGTTGATGATGTTTGCATCTACATCATATTTATCAAGCACAATATATCCTCAGTTGTATTCTATATCGTACATACGAGGGGCGTTCAATAACTAATGCAGCATATTCTTTCTGAAAGCAGGTTGTTATTCAGGATTCCAGTCCGCCCCCGGTAGCTGAGTGGTCAGCGTGACAGAATGTCAATCCTAAGGGCCCGGGTTCGATTCCCGGTTGTGTCGGAGATTTTCTCCGCTCAGGGACTGGGTGTTGTGTTGTCCTAATCATCATCATTTCTTCCGTAAAGACGCGAAAGTCGCCGAAGTGGCGTCGAATCGAAAGACTTGCACCCGCCGAACGGTCTACCCGACGGGAGGCCCTAGTCACACGACATTCAGGAATCCAGAACACCATAGTTTCCCCACTCTTTCGGTTACAAAACCCTATTTTTTCAGCATACATGGCAGGAAACAAAATTTGTGCTTGTTTAGCCAAATGATGGCGATGACGCTGACAAAGATGATATCCGTTCAATACTACCACCTTACGCAGCTCTATTGTGAGGCTGGTACCTCTCTACTCGTCGACGTAGAAACCAACATCTTGGTGCATCAGTAACCTGCGCATGTCTGCAGCTCGTGGTCTTGCGGTAGCGTTCTCGCTTCCCGCGCTCGGGGTCCCGGGTTCGATTCCCGGCGGGGCCAGGGATTTTCTCTGCCTCGTGATGACTGGGTGTTGTGTTTCTTTCATCATCATTTCATCCCCATTGACACCCAAGTCGCCGAAATGACGTCAACTCGAAAGACTCGCACCAGGCGAACGGTCTACCCGACGGGAGGCACTAGCCACACGGAATTTCCATTTTACCTGCCCATCATCCACGTGCTACTTCTCGCTTAGTGTATTCCTCATTGGGCCAAACAGAAGAAAGTCGAAAGGTGCTAGATCCGAGCTGTGGGGTGGATGAGAAAAAACAGTCGAATGAAGTTTTGTGAGCTCATCTACAGTGCGCTGCCATGGGGAAGGATAAGTTCGTTTGTATTTCTGTGGCGACGAACCCGCTGAGGTCATTTTTTCAGTTTCCTGAGGGTAGCACAGTACACTTTAGAGTTCGTCATTGCAGCACGAGGGAGGACATGAAACAGAATAGCCCCTTGAGAGTCAGAAGACCGCCTCCATGACTTCAGTGGCTGAGGGAGCAGCTTTGAACTTTTCTTCTGTCGAGAGGTGGTGAGGTACCACTCCATGGATTGCCATTTTGTTTCCGGTTAGAAGTGATCAACTCGTTTCATCGCCTATGACAATGGTTACGATCAGCCTCTTTATGGTCTTCTGTTAGGCGGGAAGGAACGCAGCGAGAACACTCCTTTGAGTACTCCAACTAGTGGACGAATGTTTCAGCACTACAAACGGAGACGTCCAGTTGAGCAGCGAGGTGTTTTATTGTGGTCCATTTATCACCTCGTCCCAACATTGCAGGAGTGAAGAGCTATGTACGGCCGGCTGGCGTGCAGGAGATGGGACAAGTTTTCGCGACCTGGTTGTGATGATGGCAGACGCCTCGCCCAATGACTCAACGCACTTTCGTTCACTGCCAGGTCACCACATACATTCTGCTATTGCCTAAGAATATCTGCTATGCTCTGGTTTTCCGCCAAAAGAAACTCAATGACAGCTCTTTGTTTCTCTGCTTGGAACGAGCCTCCGTTACATACGCCATTTTGAAGGGGATGTATAGTGTAGCCACCTGTCAGAACCTTTGAAACTATAGGGGCTTACGCGGGAGTATTCCATGATGTCCCACAGTAAATTCCGCATTTTTTCTATCGACACTGGCCGAGAAAAAATATATGTTGCTTTACTTGTTGAACTGCTGCTCTGATACTTCACCATTCTACGTTAACATTGTCTATAAAAATACTTAACTCTTTTTGAATGTTATTGAATTCATTGCGTCGGCTCCGTATAATACACTTCTTTTTGTTAAAGATTATAAATAATTACAGTAGGTGTTACAAATTGTGATATTCGCAAATGAACCGTCATACTTCTACTTCAGGCTATTAATAAATCAAAACGATAGGCAAATCGTGCTGCAGACCTAACCATTCCTCATTAGAATCTAAGAAAAGTGATTAGGACCGAATCACGCCTGTCTTACGGTACATCGAGACTCTAGATTCGCTGCCCATCTATTGTGGGCCGCATCCGTTTTTCTTACATGATGAAGAAAAGAAGGAAGGAAGATTGGGTATAAGGTCCCGTCGACATCGAGGTCATTAGAGAGGGCACAGAAACTCCGATTGTGTCAAGGATGGGGAAGGAAAACGGCCGTGGCCTTTCAAAGGAGCCATCCCAGCATTTGTCTGGAGTGATTTAGGGAAATCACGGAAAACTTAAATCTGGATGGACAGACTCGGGCTTGAACCATCGTCCTGCCGAATGCGAGTCCAGTACGTTAACCACTGCGCCACCTTGCACAGAACATGACGAAGGAAATTCGCCGTGTCCTTTAAAACGAACATTCCCAGAGTTGGTTTTAAGCGATGTAGGGAAAATAAGTTAAACCTAAATACAGATGGCTAAATGGGGATCTCAAGAAGGAAGGAAGATTAGAGTTTAACGTCCCATCGGCAGAGGAGTCATTAGAGACGGAGCACGAGCTTGGATTATGAAAGGATGGAGAAGGAAATAGGCCGTGCCCTTTTCAAAGGAAGCATCCCGGAACTTTCCTGGACCGATTTAGAGAAATCACGGAAAATCTAAGTCTGGATGGCTGGACGGGGATTTGAAAGGGACACCCAAATGTAAGTCCAGTGTTCTAACCATTGCTCCATCTCACTCTGTACGAAGACTTCCGCCATCGTCCTCTCGGATATGACTCCAGTGCCTTTAACATCTGTGCTGTCTCCCTTTAAATATATCACTGCATATCTTTCGCGTAATTCTACGTTTCCGAAAATTTTATTCCACGTTGAAAGTAAACTTCATATGCGACTAGATGAGAAGCGCCGAGTCTGCCCTCGCACAATGCCAGGCCTTTAAAAGCAAATTATGTTAATAAAATAACGGTCAAGCTGCTACGACTATTATCGGTTTCTAGCAAAAAAACTGAATTACCTACGAGCCTGATTACGTTTGAGTCTCTGCGTCATGTCACCCCACTTTGTTAGTGAAAGAGAGAGAGAGAGAGAGAGAGAGAGAGAGAGAGAGAGAGAGAGAGAGAGAGGAGAGAGAGAGAGGAAACCACTGCACTCTACATCACGAGAAGAGATTAAAATTACCCCACGGCACACGCTGCGTTTGCCTTCTGGTATATTGAAAATATTTCACGCAAAAAATTTCTCTTTCTCTTTTTCCTGACATAATCTACTAAAACGTAAAGGACTGCTGAACTTTAACAAAAATAGTTCAGCTGAATACGAAGTCCTTAAAAACTGTTTTGCCAAATGCTTCCTCCCGCACTAAAAGAGTGTGGAATGCAGAATTAGCACAGCAATACTTTTACACGTTTGAGTAAATAGAAAACCAACGTACCTTTTGGAATATATGCAAATGTTCGTTTATCACACTCCGTGGGAGACTTTTCGGTTGGGTACAAGGTATGGCTTGACCGGTAAAACACACACATACACACACAAACAAGCACACACACACACACACACACACACACACACATACGCGGGTGCCCATTCTCATTTATGTTACTATCTACGGATGCACAGAACGTGATTGTCGCACTGCTGAAAGCATACGAAGGACATTTCATAAATAATGCACAAATTATTTTTTTTACTTTCAGTTTTATTTTTTTTTCAGTATCTCTTTACTGTCCCTCAGTATAGTCTCCCTGCATCCTGCATCTCTGTGACTGAATCTCGACGTTTCGGAAGCTCTGTTATTCCATCCAGTACACCACTTCATCTGTCGAATGGCTTGACTGTAGAAAGGTCTTCCAGAGAAAGGATAACGATGTCCAAGCATAGGTTTTTTCAATTTTGGGAACAAGTCAAAGTCTTGCGAACTCATATGCGGGCTGTATGGGGGATGTGGCAGCATTTACGACCTGTATTCGCGCAGTCTTTGAACTACAACATTGCCAATATGCGGACAAGCATTGTCATGCAGAATGAGTCTCAGCCTCGAGCAACTGAGGTCGAGTTCTGTGCATTTTCTGCGCAGGTTTTGCACGAAGTTACGATAATACACTGCTGTGATGCTTGTTCCTCATGGGGCTCTAACTGTCAAGATGATTCCTTGGTGATCATAAGCAAAAATCATCTACTGCTTGAGCTTTGATTGTGTACATTTATTTATTTATTTATTTATTTATTTTACCTGGAGCATCTGAAGCTCTCCACTCACTGGACTGTGATTTCAACTCCGGTTCAAGGCCTCTAATCGGCGTTCGATCAACAGCGACTATTCGATACAAGAATCCTGGACCTTTGTGGCCGAATCGTTGTTTGGGCAAATTTGTATTGTCCAGGCGTTTCTGCTCCTCTTCAGCAATCAAACAGGGTGGGACCTACCTCGCAGAAATTTTTCTCTTCTTCAGAATCCTTTGTCAGAATACGGATTACTGATGTTGGGGCAATTCCAGTGGCTTCAGAGACTTTCTCAAAAGTCGCTTTGTGATCATCTTCAAGAGCATCTATCATAAGTTTAACGTTTCGTTCATTTGTTGACGTTTTTGGCCTTCCGGTTCTTGGATAATCATCTATGCTCATACGACCATCACGAAAAGGATGAAACCAACGTGAAACTGTACTGTGGTCCACTGTAAACTCACCACAAACTTCACCGTGGATTTATGTGGGGTTTTTGACTCGCAAAGTTTCGATTTTTATGTACGGCAGCTGGTCTTCAACAGTTACAGTACCAGAGACCTCTTCAGGGTCCATCTCTAGCTCTCGCCAATATTATATTAGAGTACACAGCGCAACAACAAAAACACTTGCTTCTTCCCCAAACTAACAGCTATATCTGATGTAATTTTCATTGTAGCTGCATCAAAAAATCCACAGTATTACCAAACTATGTATTATTTACAGAATGTCTCTCGTATACGAGTACAGGATAGGACTGCCTTTAAAAAAAGGGCAATTTATCTTCTCAAAAGACGGTAAGGGATTTAATGTGCTAACTGATGTGACATCTACCAAATTTGGCAAATCTGGCAGTCCCAAAGCTCTAGCTATTCTCCCATCCAACGAAATTTATGGCAGGAAAATTTGAAAATCGCACTTCATAAATAGATTGAACCTACCACTACTACTACTGCTACTTCTTACTGGACAAAACAGTCAACAAAAACATATGTCCCCAAGGAGAATATGTCAAGTAAAACGTGCGTGACTGGAAAAAAAAAAAAATAGGAAGAAGGATAGTCTTCTGTAGCCAGATTTAGAAAATTTTACCTTGTTCTCGTAACAACGAATTTACAAAGCTACCATTCATAATGAAGCTTATGAGTGTTACGTATAGAAGCTCTTTATTCAAACCTTCCCCTCTAATTAGAAACATCCAAGTTCTTCACATTCTGTTCACAGAAGACTAAACAACATTCGGGTACGATTCTGTTGAAACTGTCATGAAGATAGCTAAAGTGTAATATAGGTCTTGCTTAACTACAAAACACTATGTTTTGGGAGGAATCGATATCCTGCATTGCTAAAGCACCTCTTCTCTTCGCGTCTGTCACTACGGAAGAGTAATGCCATAAAAAACCTCTCCTATTAGACTGAGAGCTGATATGTCCCGCATCTCCCATCTCGTCTGACCCGCATTTCGTCCTGTATGTGAGGAGGAGAGTACACTCCATCAATTTTCTCGTATCAGCTCAATCTGACCAGCTGGATCCCAGGGGAATACCGAATCCCTTCTTCTCAATCCAATTTGTCTTACACGTTTCCCGCGTTAGATTAGTGTGTGTGTTTAGAAACTACTAATAAGAAATTCCAGTAAAGAATTTTTTTCCATACTGAATCGAAATAATTTTCTCTGCCCTCCGCTGTGCCTCCGCTTAGCCTGCCGTAATGTAATTAGGAGCAGTGGGCTCCTTTTGTCATTACACAGAAGGAACAACTCTAACAATTCAGTAACTGTGACAAGTTTTGTTGGTTGCGGCACTTGTTATTAGGATGAAACAGAGCGTAAAATTATTTATTTCCAATTTTCACATCACACATTTTAGTGGGGTGCAGCAGGCGAGTCCCGTCATAAAGGAACAGCGTGTCCCCGTGTTGAGCATAGTGGGCGACGCGCATCGGGCTGTACCTCCACACAGAGCCTTCAAAGGGCTAATTAACGTACTGAGCAAGCGTCCGCCGTCAATAAAATAAAAAGAAAACGCCCTTTCTCCCTACAGTTTCTCTAATATTTCCGTCGCTTTGATGTTTAGCGCCACCGAAATTTTCTCTGCAGTCTGCTGCTGACCACCGGCTCTTTTTACGGCGTTATTGCTCCTGAATTTTGTGCCTTTCGCGAAAACATTGAAACGCTAACAAGACTGTTATTTCAAATCTAATTAGGAAACCAGACGCGACAAAATGTTGCTTTCATGTTTATATTCAGAGGTACCACTTTGCAGTGAAACTGACATGAATCTCCAAATCAATTCCGCAATTCAGCTTTCTGCGTTCTACCTAATGGTGAAACGCTTTCACTGTAACAAGAAATACAAATATGACGGTTGAATAGAAATATCAGTTCGTCTGTGGTTTATATACTACATGTCACAGCATTTTTGTTAGCATCTCATCAACATGAAACTAAAAGAATTTCAAAATTTCTTCTGACTTCAAAGTGGAGAGATGCCTTTTATATGAAATCATTACGGTGGTCTATTGGAACATCTCGTAAAATCGCGAAAATTCTCACACAGAATGACTGCTGCTTAGTCCATTGTTTTATATGACTTGTCCGTATTTCTAGAGACTGCGGTGGACATGGTAACAAAACACTAATTCTAAGTCACAACATTATTACTGCTGGGTTTTTAAGTCCGAGTTTCCTATTAACGAGAAACTACTCTCCCACAATGGTATATACTCCACATAGTTGTAAGATAAAGCACCAATAACTTTCTTTTTGAGTATCCCTAATATCGATGTTTTACTAACAAACTATAAAAAATTGAAAAGAATATATTTAGCGTTTTATTTAACCGTTAATATGTTAGCATAGCTTCTGTTTCATGTGTCGTGCTTAATTTGTGTTCACATTTTAACTATACGTTCGAGTCATTATGGAACGGCTAGTGAGTCATTTATTTCTGATCAATGCCGGCAGAAGTACTGTTACGAATCCGCTGTGTCAAGCTAATGTTATTTTTGATATTTTGCTTCAATAACATCTCTTTGCATAGGCGCATTCATTTCTGTACTGCAGCAAAAGGGGACACCCTTCCTCCTCATCTCTACCGACCCTTCCTCCTTCCTTGTTCCTCTTAAGATACGTATCCACAGTGTAGTTAGGTAGCCTAGCAGAAAAAGAAATCTGATCTGTATTACTGGGAAACGGTTGCTTCACAATCCTGTACCAAGTTATTAATTATTATACGAGGAACCTCCTCAAAAAGAAAAACCTATATAAAAATAATGATTTCTGAAGTTCAGTGTATCCACTGATTGAGTAAAAGTGGCAGATTGCGGGCATGTGTATGCTAGGAATAACGTGATTATAAGTTGGTTTCACATATTCTTTATTTTCAAGGGTGGTACCAAAAATTTGATCGTAAAAGTTACCCTTCCGTGTACGTGTGTGAACCAAATTAATTAATGAAAAACCGCCCCATTTGCTGTTGAGAACTTTATTGAGACTACTACCGCTTTCGACCTTTATATTAGGACGTTTTCAAGTGTAAACATCTTTCTCGGCAGGGCAACCACATTTCAGAAACATTGTGAATAACCATGACAACACTCAGTAACCATTCAAAGTATCATAATGACTATAACAATTAAAAAGTCAAGAAGATGAGGTGTTTATAAAATATGCATAGCTGTATGAAGCTGCTTTATTTGCAATTATCGGTTTCACGACAGTACAGACGCATCGTCAGGTTTATAGTGGCTATATTTCCATAACGTAAATGGAGAATTACAGTGTCCCAGCGTTCGCGGAGTTTTCATATGGTTCTGAAAAATTATGCTGTAGGGAAGCAACGTCCAAATGATAAAAGTGCAAGTTGGATGGATTTAAAATGTTACGTTCCCAATGAAATCGTGTGGAGAGTATAAGATTATAGTCTTTATAATCTTGACACATATCACCGAGCATGTAACATTTTAAATCTGCCTGACTTGCGCTTGTATCATCTGGACGTTGCATCTCTACATCATAATTTTTCAGAATCACTTGAAAATGACCTAATATGAAGGCCCAAACTGGTAGCGGGCTCAATAAAGTTCTCAGTAGCAACTGGAGCCGTTTTCCATTAATTAAAACAAACAGCTGCGGAATCAGAGAATGGAGAAACTAAGAATCAAGTCATATAGGAAACTGTACTACATTTTCTTTAGGTAAGACTTCAATCAAAGTGTAAATATCCTAGCACACTGGAAACACTGCTGTTTAAGTTCTAAAATGAAATGACGTTTAAGATTTACCGGCGAGAATATTAAACTCATTCGGACGATATTGTTCTCTACAGTAGTGTTTTGTAAATATAGTAATGCAAAAGATCCCTTCCTCGTGTGGTGAATCACAGTTCAACCTAGTTTTATGTAACTGCAAAATAAGCCGCATAAACTGGAACAAGAGTCTCGTTAGTTATTGACTACAGTATGAGTGTTCACATGGACACTGTCGCATTCTGCAAATTAATATCCAGTGACACTGAACAACTTTGAATAAAATGGCATGAACACGTATATTTTTGTTGTATGTAAGGACAGTAGCACGCCACTCTTCGACACAAAGGAGAAATTCAGAGATGAATTGGCGAATATATGAAGGAAATAGCTGACATATGTTTGCAGCAGCCCAATTATGTATATTTTAGGGTAACTGAAATTCTGTTACAATATGACTAATTTCATACTAACCATAGACGGAAATTTTTAGAATACATTCACTCTGTTTGTAAATTTGTGAAAAGCTCAATTAAAAGAGAGTGAAAAAAGACTCCCAAATCTCGAGCACAACATTCCGATAGGAACACTGCAAATTTAAAAGGGATTAGGTTACATACGTATCGAGCATTGGTAAAGTGGCTCTGTTAATAGCTCGCTACGTTCCTTACTCGCAGAGAAAGTATGGCGATTAATCATGCAGATACAAAATACTCTGGCGGAGGCTTGCTTAGTGTGAGTAAGCGATCACCAACATAAATTAAGGGAAATCAGAGCTCATACGCAAAGATATCTATGTTCATTCTTTCCGCGCACTGTACGAGATTGGAATAATAGAGAATTGTGAAGGTATTTTGATGAATCCTCTGCCAGGCACTTAAATGTGGTTTGCAGAGTATCCATGCAGATGTAAATGTAGATTGGACCTTTACTATTCCACCACCAGCCGACCAGCCGCCACTGACTTTGCGATTTCGAGCAGAATGTTTCTGTATAAATTACAAAGGGAAAGAAACGCAATAAACCTAAAATCATGGAAACTACATTGATTAGCCAGAATATTATGGTTACTTCCTACGCTAATGGTCTCGTTCTTGACGGCACTGTAACTTTAATTTTATGACGAGCATCGATCTATCGAAATACTCCACTCCTGGCACATAAAACAACTGTAATTCGTTATGGTTATCCACGCTGAATAGTATGTAAAAATCAGAACTCTGCAGCATACCTATTCTAAATTCTTTATACTTAAATTTCACGGCCGTGCTGTTGCAGTTGGGTTTTGTGGGTACGCATCACGGACTTGTTTAGTACTTCATTACAGTACATTCTAGTCTCCGTTCCTTTCAATACATCCACCGTGTCGTGTTGAATGTGCATTCATCCATATCGACATGATGTAAAGGAAGTAGCAGGATACATCTTATAACTGGTTTCACTTTTTTTTCTAGATTCGTTCACATGAGCACTGCAGTTGTAAGCAACGATATTGTTGTGTCTATCTGGGCACACGTCGGGGTTACCCGCGGCAGGACCTCCTTTGGAAGAACAAGTGATATACACTTCTTAGTGCTGAATGGACATTGCGACAGTAGTTTGTTACCATAGCTAATAGCAGCCTCTTCCTGCGCTAAGGGACAGTTGTACGTATATAACAAACTTTCTCCTCTGAATGCGAAAATATTTTGTTGACTTCCTCCTACATAGGAAGAAATGATTACCGTGATAAAATAAAAGAAGTCAGGAATTCCGCGTGATATTCGAGAGTGGACCGGTAAAGTCACAGTGTGAAGTCGGTCCGATGAACCCTCTCCCGAGTACTTAAGTGTGAATTGCAGAGTAATCACGTAGACATGTATGTATATGTGGAGATAGAAAACTATTTTCTGTTTGATTGTTAAATAATCAGTGCTGGACATGATACGAGACACAAATCATTACGTAACACACTCGTAGCCGGCCGCTGTCGCCGAGTGGTTCTAGGCACTTCAGTTCGGAACCGCGCTGCTGCTACGGTCGCAGGTTCGAATCCTGCCTCGGGCATGGATGTGCGTGATGTCCTTAGGTTAGTTAGGTTTAAGTAGTTCTAAGTCTAGGGGGCTGATGACCTCAGATGTTAAGTCCCATAGTGCTTAGAGCCATTTTTGAACACACTCGTTCTGCTCCACCTCAACATTTCTCAGTAGTATTCTTGGAGTTCATTATTGGCCGCTTTTAAGCTACTACATTAGAACACTTTCGAAAAATAAATTTGTAGTTCTGATGGTTAGTTTCCATCGCCTGCAATTTTCGCAAACAGATACACTATATTTATTTGTCAGCAGCATTCGTCAGTATATCCGCCAGAAGTCCAACTGAAGTTTCTTCCCCTTAGATAAGCGCAGATTAATCCACATTTGATACTGCCGGTATTCACAGTCTAACACAAACAAAAATCGTTCTTTTCATTCTTACTATGTGTAGTGCGCCAGAGAAAATGCCAGGTAAATGAAATAAATTATCCACTTAGAAGGCATGTTACCCGTTATACTCGTAAGATACATTCTGTTTGTTGGCTGATTGAATGTCAGGCTACGAAACAAAATGTAATGAGTTCGATGCCTGCTTGGTTCTAAACTTCCTCCACATACATAATGTGTCTTTAATATCTGACATCCACTCATGTACGTGAAAAATGGCGTGCTATGTCGTTATTCGAACTGTACATCAATATTTTGTTTCGTCTATAACTGATTGGGTGTCTCTTTTCGCAGATTAATTGTGAGAATGGGAATTCCACCTCCAATAAAGCCAAAGTTATTAATACGTATGTTGTTCCAACATACCTTCCGGCCGATAACAAATTTATTTATGGTTTCATAGTACATTCTGACCACTAATCACGAAAATAAAGCATTAATACGAGTGATTTATTGAAATAATTTCCGAAAATCGTATCGCAATTACTTACATTGACTCAATATTTGAATGAATTTGTCAAATATTAGTGCAAACACTGGCTCACTCCTAGCAGTTGCAGGACACACCGATGACGGTGAAATACTCGTTGATAAGTGTTGTGTACATAGTTCCGCGTAGTCAGCGCGTACACAACTTTCCCACTAGAACGCGCCCCGCTAAGCACAACAGCACAGGCGCAGCTCTCGTCCGTCTCCGCACTACGAGATGGCGCTGTCTTACAAACGGACCAAATCCTGCTTCCGCCGATCCGCGTATTAATATGTAACGCAGCCAATGAGATTGCTGCTAACGTAGAACCTTTTCTCCTTCCGGATCACACTCGTGCAGTGATACCTGAACGCTCGAGGTATTATAACGAGTGTACAGACCTCCGATTAGCCAGTCTGCATTTGTCTGTACCAGTCTATAGTCAAGTTTCAGTCTGCGCCTAATAAGATTATCATATTCCTGTACATAGACATGAAGAGAAATGTATAGACACTTTATCAAGTATCAGAGATGTGTGAGAATAAGATTAACGTACCAAGACCAAAGGAACGTCAGATTGTCAATTGTAAATAGCATCCAGAATCAAGTTAAGTAATTTCTATGCTTTTTATTATTTTAATAAATGTGTGTGAAAATTAATCAAGTTCAGTTTAAAGTTGGTGACTGTCACTCAGCTACTCTAAGCGTGCAAGTGGCATTTCTATCGTCTGACCTAATGGCAGAGGATAAACACGTCACGATAAGACCACGAGACATATTGCTGACACTCGCCTACTTCTTTAGAGCGACAAGTCAAATAATCCGATGGTGTGTGTACCGAAGGTCTTACAGTATGCACACCACAACAAGTCTATCTGGTAACAGCATATGTCAAACACAATTCGTGTTGTTTTTTTCATAACCAAGAACATTTCTCTGGATTACTTCCAGCAGCAATGGCAACGATCAAATAATTCATATTGCTAACACAACCCTTAGAAACCGTAACATTTTCTACAAGAAAAAACAGACTGTTTTAGAGAAGTGCAAACAATAGAAAAAATAAGCTACAAAATCATTTCCATTCCTTAATTCTATAGACGGTTGACCTGGTACGATCTAAAGCGCAGAGTACTTGCTTGTATTTCCGCATCGTGCGCAACAGATTATTTTCTTTGTTCCTCTTTCTGCCGAGTAGTGGAGCGGGTAAAATGTCCGAGCTAGAAGATGCACCCTCTCCCACACACTGGAGCACTGTAAATACTTCTCAGCGGATCTTTGCATTTTTGTAACCAGAAGCTGGAAGTGCTGTGACAATACCAGCACAAAAGAAGGAGGTTGCGCTCTAAGAAACATCAGGCAGAACACAATGGAGTACTGTAGATGCGCTTACAGCGAGAGGAATCTGTAAACACGTCGGAATCGCGGTCTTCCCTCCGGTGGCCGCGCCGGCATCCGATATTAATGACCGAGTTGGCGGCGTGCCCGGGAGCCGAACCCACCCCCGCAGAGAAGCGCAGCCAGGCAGAGGCCTGCGGCGGCTTCGAGGCAGCCCTCGCTGCAGCCGCCGAGGCGGGCCCCCTGTAAACTCATTTGATCTCATTACTATCGGATTCGAACAATGGAGGCCTGCGGGCCCCTTCCCCTTCTCCTTCCCCGCAGGGCAACCTTGTCACTCATCTGACTCACACATGTTCCGCCTATGCTAATACAAGACCCTCGCTAATTCCGCCAACGAGGGGAATGTGGAACTTAATGCATTCTCGTGTAAATATAATGAGAAACTGGGGAGAGGCTCTAATAAATGCATCCGGAGCACCTGCCTGCCGTTGTCATGACGACGTTGTTCAGAAGGCTGGACAGAGTATCACCGCTGGCGGAGATTGCGGTTCTTCACTCGACATATTATTGAATAGCAGTGCGCAAGCATGTCTGCTAGTCCTACCAGTTACGTGTTTAGAATTAAAATACAACATCATATCATACAGGTTCAAGTGGCTCTGAGCACTATGGGACTTAACTTCTGAGGTCATGAGTCCCCTAGAACTTAGAACTACTTAAACCTAACTAACCTAACGACATCACACACATCCACGCCCGAGGCAGGATTCGAACCTGCGACCGTAGCGGTCGCGCGGTTCCAGACTGTAGCGCCTAGAACCGCTCGGTCATCCCGGCCGGCTATCATACAGGTATGTGAACAAAACATCTACATGACTATTTAACTATCGCTGTCGCATATTAGATGATTAGAGTTTCACGCGGTTCCTCTAAGAAAATTGATTGGTGAAACGATTGAAAACGGTAACACTATGAAGATGACCACAGAGACACTTGCATGGTAACAATTACTGAACTATACGAAATAAAATCGTCATAACTTCTGAACGGTTTGCGTTAGGATGTTCAAACTGCACGGTTGGCCGCGAGGCACGATGGGAATTAGTATACGCTGTATGGTTTGGTTTAGTGACGAAACCCACTGTCATTTGGATGGGTTCGTCAATAAGCAAAATTGGCGCATTTGGGGGACTGAGAATCCGCAGTTAGCGATCGAGAAGTCTCTTCACCCTCAAGGGGTGACTGTGTGGTGTCCAGTGTCCAGTCACGGAATAATCGGTGCGATATTCCTTCATGGTACAGTGACTATCGAAAGGTACGTTAAGGTTTTGGAGGATGATTTCTTCTCCATTATCCAAAGTGACCCTGATTTCGACAAGATGTGGTTCACGCAAGACGGAGCTCCACCCCATCGACGCAGGAGAGTGTTTGATGTCCTGGAGGAGCACTCTGGGGACCGCATTCTGGCTCGGGGATACCCAGAGGGCACTGACATGGGGCTCCATTGGCCGACATATGCGCCTGATCTGAACACATGTGACTCCTTTTTTGTGGCTATATTAAGGACAAGCTGTACAGCAATAACCACAAAACCACTGCTGAGCTGAAAACAGCCATTCAGGACGTCATCGTCGACAGCACCGATGTTCCGACACTTCAGCGGGAATGCAGAAATTTGCTGTTCGTCTGCCCCACATCATCGCCAATGATGGTAGGCGTATCGAACATGTCATAACCTAAATCCGCAGTGACGTCTGCAAGTCTAATAAAGTGTGTGCAGGCCGAAATTTGCAACAAATTTACGTTTTTTTTCATATAGTTCAATGATTGTCACCCTGTATGTAAGGCTGGCATAGCAGTTCAGGATTTAAAATGGCAGATGACACAGTAACAACAAAGAGATGAATGTGCAGATATTCAAAGACTTAAATAATCATTTGCGTAGCTGAAAAGATTAATCAGAAACACAAATGGACTCTAATCAACATACAGGTAACACCAGCTGACTCACACAAAGCCACGACTCCCAGAGATGATGGTGTTTCAACAGAAATTACCAAAGCCCCAGCAAAAGGGACATTGCAAAATTATTTTGAGAGTTTGTGTGGTGGAATATCATTTCACGATCTGGATCAGTCCTGAAACTGTTTTGGTTCAGAAGAAAGAAGAGAGATGGAAGATCAACTTTAGAACTTTCTCTGTCATGTACAAGATATTCACTAAAATTATAACCGATCGCCTTGATCATTGGATTTCGTTGCCAGACAAAGAAAGAAAGTTGTTTTACACTTGAGTACAGCTCAGCAGGTCACAGGCATTATTGAATAAAATTGTAGTATAGCACAATGACCATGATTTACAACGATTCTTAGTATTCATAGACTTCGAGAAGGCTTTTCCCTCATTGTGAACAAAATCATTGCAAATAACCTTTCAGAAACAACGCATTATTTCTGCTGACAGTTATACACCGTAGATTATATGAATCAATGATACAACTTCCTTTACAATTTTTTAGGATAGTGAGAGGTTTAGTATTGAAAAATCGCATAGAAAACGCAGTTTCATATAACCAAAGCATCCAAGTTTTCAATTCCTTAAACTAAGTAAAAGAAGAAAATATACGGGTTAATGTTACATATGTTAACCATCTTGTGACCTAGTACTGCAGTGAAGATAAACTGTAACAAGTAACTGGAGAATTTATCACATTAAATTTGGAAGTATGTCAGAGAATCAATCTTAATAAGACTAAGATAAAGATCGTACACCACAGTGAATCGAAAAAATTTACCAGAAAATCATAGAATCCCTTTCTGAGTTTTCATATATAGGACATTTTAAGATAATTATTATATGGACAGGAAAACAAACAGTAAAAGAGGCCTCAAATGCTCTTGGAAAACTAAATATAGTTTTCAAAACTAAGATTCTGATGTGTCTAAAACGCCTGATTGCTGTCTTTGTGTATCGCTAATTTTTCTTGCGGAAATGCGAAAACCACCGATCAACGGGGAAACATACGTTGCAAATTAGTGAGAGAGAAGGAAAAGAAATAAAATTCAGAGCACAGACTAGAATGAAAGATGTGATTACGACTGTAATGAAAGTGGAATGGTAGAAGGCGGGACATAAAGGTAGGAGAATGTATGGTAAATGTACTAAGGAAGTTCTTAGCTGGATTTCACCGGATGAGCCAGTGGAAGGTGAGTAGATGGATTCGAATCGCAACAATGTCGTGCTTACGGCTGTACTAAACACTACAGAAAACTTCCGATACATGTAATATTTTTCATATCACAAGCTTAGTTAAGGGGTACCAAGAAGTGCTCTATATAACACGAGCGCCCATTAGATCACATAAATCCTAAGTATTCTAGGCTGATACGCAAGCGCTACGGTCGCAGGTTCGAATCCTGCCTCGGGCATGGATGTGTGTGATGTCCTTAGGTTAGTTATGTTTAAGTAGTTGTACGTTCTAGGGGACTGATGACCTCCGATATTAAGTCCCACAGTGCTCAGAGCCATTTGAACCATTTTATTCGCAAGATGCATACCCCACGCTGAGTTTTCGCACTTAATTCTATATGGTATCTGCTGATATACGCAGGGAAATAGTGTTTAACCCTGAGATCTAAGACGTGGAACTTCGCAAAGCATATTGTGTTACATCGGTTATACAGTAAACTTTCATTTCTTGTTGCACAGTCTATTTCATTCAGAACATTCATTACTGAAAGAAGCATTTGAAATTGAGATAAATCCTCTTATGACACACATGAGTATTATCGAGCGTTCTTTCTGAATAACTTTTCAAAAATGAGTAGAAACGAAGACAGGCTGCAGTTGTAGCGATTACGAATGTAGCAGAACAGGAGATAATGTAGAATATCACAGACTCTTATCACTCGACATTTGGAGCCTCAAAAGGGGAAGGAATATAATGAAAGGTTATTGTAGCAATAAAACGGATCAGTGCAGAACCAACAAACTGACCAACACATGTTACGCATATGATAACATTCATTTTAGTGAGAAAAGTGGACCCAGTAATACAGAGAAAGGTTAGACAGCACTAAAATATAGTTATCAATTGACAGTAATGATGCATCGTTTACGATCAACTGTAGTGGGTATTGAAGTGTTATAGCTACCTAGTTAATCTTTTCCTCCTGTTAAAACATTAGTAGAGCCGTAGCTTTAAACAACTTCACGTAAACTATAACCGCAAACTAATCTAGAGATTAATCTTTGAATGGTATGAGCCTTTCGGATATGGTTTCGGCACAAGAGTTTTGATAATTTACGAAATATTAGAAAAACAAATTTAATTTGGAGATTAAAACACCGACGAAAGTTGTCGCAAAGAGGAGCAGAATATCTCAAATGCAAGTGATTCAGATACGGTCTTCGCCAAACTCTGGTAGACGCATCTCAGTGTTCTGAGAGCATCTCAGGTTCGTCTTTACGGTTATGACGGCTCTTAAAGCTTAGGCAGAAACGTGTTCACGAGTGCTTGCAGGTCTAGGGCAATCTTAAATTGCTCCGACAGCGCAGTAACTTTGTGAAGTCAGTTGGCACAAGTAATTGGACAGAACGGAAGGTGTCCGCGGTTTTAGAGCTTTACGGCTGTTCGACGTCGCTGTCATTAAGGGCAAAGCAATTCGCTGTTGATTACTGCTACTCAACAGGGAATCAGCTTCGTTCTTTATTAGCGGAAGGTTTCAGCATCTGTGGGCTCTGCACCGGAAGAGCGGCGCCTAACTTAAATGAAGATGGTGGGCCACGGATCGATTGACAGATCTTTAGAGTACACATAATTCTGCTCCTGATAGCCCTTCGCCTGCCGCTTTCCGCGAATCGGTATTATGGAAACTGTTGCACCGCAACTAAAACGACGTCAAACGTAAAATAAGAATAGCTGAATGAAATATCACCACTAAATACCCACGACCTTCATTGGCTTCTGTTTTGAACGCAATTACAGCATGGAATCATATTCGCCTAATTCTGCTCCTTCTGTTCGACATATACTTGATATATTGCAACATTTAGAGCACAACGTAACAGTTTAGAGGAGTTAATGACACATGTGGACTATGCGGCGTCAGCTAGAAAATGCCCTAACTAGAGCACTGTCTGGTTTCTCCTCACACCAAGTCACAGGTAACACTCTCAAAAAAGTGACAAAAATTTTGGAAAGATGTTCAGGTAATACCTGAAGACGTGTAATATGCCACGCTTCTATTCGAGAGGATTTTCTTGGTTTTTGATGTTCTGTGACTTGTTAAGTCCAATAACAACGAACGTCCTCAACAAAATGTTCATTTACTGGTTCCCATACCCTGCAACAAAAGGTACAGGAAAGCTCAATTACAAGCTCTCCAGAGTCAGTAAAATAATAGATGAAATACGAGTATGCATTTCATGTAGCCTGAGGTTGAGTTACAATAATGAGAAGCGTTAATAACGGGCTGGTCACCTGAACACATCCACTCCCAAAACAATCAAACCTCTTAAGAAAAATTCTTAGGCCGCAAACTTTTCAGATGTATTTTTACTACAAACACCGAGCGAGGTGGCCCAGTGGTTAGCAAACTGGGCTCATATTTAGAAGGACAACGGTTCAAATACTTGGGCGGCATCCAGGTTTAGGTTTTCCATGATTTTCCTGAATTGGTCAACGTAAATACCAGAATGCTTCTTCTGAAAGTATGTATCCGACTTCCTTCTCCATCTTTCTTTAAGCTTGTGCTCTACCTCCAATGACCTCATTGTCGATGGAACGTTAAACTCTAATCTTCCTTTTTTACAACAAACATAAGTACTGATTTCTTCCAGAATTAATACTTAACGTACAACGGAAGTATATCACTTCTCAAGTTAGTAGCAGTAATGCAACAAAGCAGATACAATGCCATCACATAATGCTGCCAGTTCTCCCCCCCTCCCCCCCCCCCTCCCCCCCCTCCCTCATGCTCCCTCCATATCCCTTCTAGGACAACCGCCTTACTTGTAAATGATGGGAAACTCAAAAATGCGAGACAGAGCGTCGTCCATCTGGTTGGAGGTATGAGCCTAGCCTGCATGATTGCCACATTTTCCATATATATTTGAGTTCTAATTTCCTGGCGAATTAGATTATCACTATAATTTATTACCAAAAACATCTATATTTATCACACCCATATCTTTATCGCTAAAATTTATGAACCCATTTGGCCACTGGATGTTTTTGCAAGATGTCTTTATCATAATTAATATAATTTATGACCAAATATGGCCACCTGAGTTTTTTCCCCTACTTCTGCCATTCCCACTCTAGAAAATATTTTTTCCTAATTCCATGGTACTGCGGTCACCTCCCGCATCATTCATCCACGCAAGCTCTCCATGAAATGGACATCATTCATTCTCTGTAAAATACAGTGCAAGGTTGATCATCATTATCATGAAACTTCAGATCTGCCACTGCAAGATAGAATAAAAATAACTGTCTCTCACAGCCTTATGTAAGTTACTATTTACCCTTTCCTCTCTATAATTCCTCATTATTATTATTATTATTATTATTCGTTGGGTATATGTATTTCTGATTTATTATTATTTCTCCTTTAGCACAGCAGCACGCAGATGCAGTGTGGCAGCGATCAGTACTGCCTGATACATCAGAGCAGAACACGCAACTGTTCCTAGACATTGAGTTTCCACTATTTGCGCTACCACCTGTCAAGCCTCAGCTAAATATATTCGATATACTGCCCCTCAGCATTTCTCATCAGTGGACTGCCAACGGATCTAAATGTGTAAATGTAGGCATAGCTCTGGATAGCGACTGTGACATAACTATTGAAATTGAGAATCTTCAGTGTGTTGTTACAGTGTGGACAGAGCCGAAGGCTCTATGCAGCATAATGGAATACACCGAGAGGCAGATAATGACCGAGTATGACCCACTTTGTCCTGCTCCAGACATTTATATCTTTACTAAGAAGAGGACCATCATCGAAATGTATAGGGATTCAACACTAAACTTAACATCAAGAGACTCTTTGCAGTACATTTCCTTGCATCATTCAAGCGATGATCATCAGTTATATGCGAAAATTACTTTCCAACAATTGATCTAAGCTAGGGGGAACGGAGTCTTTCATAAATAGGGCTGGAAACAAACTAGCACGTTCCTAATCTAACTACATCTACAAAGAGGAAAAGTTGTGGAAATGCCTTCTGGATCATAAAATATTGATGATTTAAATGAATTTATAAAACAATTTGTAGAAGCATTTCAGTTATGTGGAAATGTTTATATGTTTGAAACAGAGATAAAAACAGGTAACATAGAATAGACTTTCGATATAAAGATTAAGCAGAAACGCTATTAGGTTTTTTAATAATAGAACGACACTTTTTGTTAGGCATAACTAATCCTATTGTGTATAAACAGCTGCCTGAAGATGATGTTTCTAATTTCCATGCTGTGTCAAGCTAACGTCAAGAAATACTACTGACGGAAGAGAAATAAACAACCTTTTTACAATACTAAACAGCAGACAGCGTTGTAGCTTCCCCCAACATTGAACAAAGAATATGAAAATGTTTCACTGAATGTTTATGCTCGACTACTATATGAACTTGTAGTTTTGAGGATGATACGACTTCAAAACAAACACAATGATTTTTCTAAAAGTTTTAAGATTCAACTACACATGATTCTGGATATAACAATACCGAATAACACGGAGAATATTAATTCATTTCACCGCAAGTATTTCTGAACTTCGCACCTCCTGAAAACTAGTCTTAACCATTGCACTTGTTTGGTCTACTTTTCTTCGGCCATACACATCTCTCTCGATACTCTTTTGATAACAGTAAATCGCTACTTCACTAGCACATGTAACGGAGGTAGTAGTAAACCTCCACTTTCAGTAGAGCGTTGTCTATAATCGTGAAGGGGACATTGCCGCTTGTGTACGTTGTTTAGTCTTTCAACATGCATTTCTCTTGGACGGAGGAAGTAGCAGCTGGAAATGGTGATGTCGATGGCGAAGGTGATGATATTTGTTAGAGACGGCTAAGATAATATTCGTGTTGTAACTACCTGGCAATGCGCTCTAGAACGGACTGAGTGGATGAAACTGAGCACTGAAGATATAAGACGCGCAACCAATCCAAAAGCGTTGAGGTGATTTGATTATTGCTATTGTAAGGGGTACAAGGAGAACGATGGAGAACTCTCTAAGCGTTTCTTTGCCTATGCAGTCGGGAAATCACGAGAAGAAAAGTACTTATAGCTTCCATTCAGGCCGTTTCCATTACAGTCCCAATTCCAATAGAGTATATGATTCACTTCGAACCGTTTCCGCTCATTCAGTTCACGTGAGAAAGAATTTTACATGCTACTTGTAGCTCGAATTTAAACCGCCGTACCTCGGTATAAAGATCACTGGATTAAAAAAAAAAACGTTTACGTTTTCTTCATTTATCTACGTTCCTGGAAAGTTTGAACCGTTTAGTACAAATTTAAAGTACAGAAGAGGAGCGCTTCAAAAGTTTTCCAGGACAATGTTTTTTTTTCACTTAAAATCCAAACAAAGGAAGATTTTTCAAACGATTAAAACTTACATTAGACCAAGTTCCGACACACAGGTGGACAAAATTTGAATCATGAGTCACGCTGCACTCGAAACTTGCTTAAGAGAGTCAAATCCGAACGGTGCCCATACAAATGTTATTATTGGTTCAAATGGCTCTGAGCACTATCGGACTTAACATCTGAGGTCACCAGTCCCCTAGAACTACTTAACCCTAACCAACCTAAGGACATCACACTCATCCATGCCCGAGGCAGGATTCGAACCTGCAGCCGTAGCAGTCACGCGGTTCCTGACTGAAGCTCCTAGAACCGCTCGGCCACCGCGGCCGGCTGTTATTATTAGCTGAGCATTAATTTCTGCTCAACTGTAATATTTTGCAAAAGGAATTAATCGATCTGCACAATTTGCCTGGGCGCCAGCTCAGTTCGTCCTTCAAACTTCGCTTAATATACTGTAACACAGCTTCAGTAAGACAGATGTTCAAAAGGCTATACAAATGGCCGCTGGTCCGGGCAACCAGGAATTCCTTACTCCATGTTCCTAGCTCAAATGAGAATCGAGTACCAAGACCCTCCCCCCACCCTAAACCGCGAATCTGCACGCGGCCTTTACATACATATTATTTTTTTTTACAAAATGCAGCTCAAATGAGAAGTATTAACCTACTGAGGAGTGACTTGTACAATTTACTTTCAGGGGAAATGACACCGAATAATCAAAGTACACCCTGCACTTTCGAACTTTCACTATATAAGAAAGGAGTAACTAGCAGTTCCTTTGTACACATTCAAAAGTTAATAAGGCGCTGGAGAACGATGGGAAAAAAACAGTACCGTCACGAGAAACTTAACTTTTTATTTGTTTGCGGAGCCAGAAGTGAAACACTTGAGTAGCTGGAATGGGTGTTAGTGAAGATGGTACTCAGAGAATTTTTCCCAAAACTGTATAAGCATTTACGAGAAACTAGTCAGTTACAATCATAAGTCAGAATAAGTAAAACAGGATCATAGCAGGCAGCTTAGCTCACAGTATGGCTAAGTGACTGACATTAAGCACTACCAGGTTCTCCTGAAATAGGTCTCAACAACAACACTAATCGGAAATTACTTTAAAAAAAAATCAGGAAAAATAGTGGCTCCACACCTCAGAGTTGAACTGACTTCTAACCTCGCGTGCTGTTAGTCAGTGCTTGCTACAGCTGTATCTGTGCTACACTTAGTTTCGTACCAGTTTACTTTCCACTACGAGTAATGGTTCATTTCAGTCTCCTATACAATGAATCAATATAAATTCAGTTTTTCACGCTGAAAGGAGTTGTAATGGAAGATATACAGTAAAATGGGGATTTAATGTACGATTATTAAACGCACTTTTATGTTCTTTTATCTAACTTAATTTGTGCATAAAGACAGTTGGAGAGCAACTATCTGACATATTCAAGCGTATTCATTGTTCCTTCAAATTTTTTTTTATTTTTATTATTTTTTTTTTCGTTATGGCGTCCCATTTTACTTGGTACAGGTTGCTCCAGAGTAACTTAATGGGATATTCAGTCGATTACATTTAGAAAAGCCAGGTCGCGTTCATTGACCAGCACATTTGTTTTACCTGGTTATTGCGAAATGCAGAAAATCCTTCTTACAAGATACGTGAGAGACTGAAGAACGATTACTGACAAGAAAAATTTCTGAATTTAATCCTAAACGCTATCATGGACGTGGCAAAAAAAATATTGCAACGTTGGCATGTCTGCTTCGAAGTTAGAGGCCTCAATCATAAATGACTGCTATGCATGTAAGTAAGAATGCCTGAACACTATCTTTAAACTGGCACCATCTCCGTTAGTAACAAAGCTTTTGACTGTGGAGCTTTCGGATCAAGGTTCCTTACCTTTTCTGATTCAGTATCGTCCGTGGAACTTTGTCTCATCATAGAAGCACGCTTAATGTGACCAAAAAAAATTTCACACGTCTGCGGCTGGTGGCGGTGAGGTAAATTATTCCGGTTATTTACGTCCTCGACAGAGCTTCTCTCATCTTCCCGTTGGTGGGCTGCTGCAGTATTTGTCCAATTTGTAGACAGGACAATACTAGGCAATCAGGAGCAGCCATTCATGAAACAGGAAGGCACTCAGCCAATTCTGCCACGTGTGTGCGCGAGCCGCTCGGCTTTCCACAAAATTGTTGCTGTCCGCTGCTAAATTCAATAGACTCCTGATTGCTGTTATTTCTGCCTGTCAGAATGTAACTATTGAAGAAATGAAAGATACGATTTGGGATTATTAATTTTTTGGACATTTTGTAAATAATTAATCGAATATTTTTTGAAACACATTCATTCGGCTGATTGTCGCATCCGGAATGATAATATCCAACATTTAACGGGGCGTCGGCAGCAAAGACGTTATAAGTGGGATATTCGTCCTGCATTACCGAAGTCAATGGAGAAATCTTGTTAAAAGAAGTTACTAGACTGTCACTAACCAGGAGTTTCTTAGTGACAGTGCAGGAACCAGACCCTGCTCAAACTTCTCTCTGATACGTATATCATATTGTAAGATTACCCACACAGGAGACGATATGTATACAACGAAAGAATTTTGTCAAGCTACTGCATTTTCTTAGCATACTCTGGTCAGAGAAATATTATGTGAATTGACATTTTTATTATATTTCATTTTTCAAATTTTTTACACAGGTGTTTAATGTAAGTAAGAGATAAACCGCATTAGACGTTGCATCGGGAGGTACAACGTAAAATCTTGTATATCAACGACATTTAAGGAGATGTTACCATGTGCAGCCAGATACGTTGCTCCCTTTTTAGCTAAAGTGTACACTTAGTTAATAAGAAATTTTCTGCGGTGTTCTGTAAAAAAGATAGAGACAACGTCCTATCAAGTCATTGACGAAATTCTTCGATTGTCTCGAGTGAAACAGTAATGTTCTCAGTGATCTTTAGTTCTCAAACACAGTAGCTTTGAGGAGTATAGATCGCACACCATCATAGCCTACATTTGTAGTTCATTGTATAAAAAATTTCCAAATTCTCGTAGTGTCATAAAAGATTTCGAAGCAGAGGGTGGCTTTACAATAGAGCCTTACTCTAAACTCGTTCATTAGAGAATGAACACTAGATAATTAGAGTTTTTAATTGGAGGACGGGATGCGGATGTTGTGAGCAGAGATAAACATTGCGGTCCTGCTGACGTAATGATCGTAGCTGCCACTAGTGCTGAATCAAGAAATCATGGAAAACCTACATCTACCGTGCATGGAGAATATTTTAACTGCTTCTCCCGTACAGTAGGAGACCTCGCGCCATTTCTCTCGGTACACAATACACTGGTTAAATGTGCGTCAGTATACAATAGAACGAAAACAGTAACATGGCTACTACTGTGTGGGAAGTTTGTTGCCTGGTTACATAATGGAACATTCCGAAATCGCTTATTGTATGCAGCGTTGGGAACCTTGCTGTCCATCTTCCGTAGCCATGACATGGCAGACATTACTAATAATTACCACAGAGTCCGTTTCAGTCGCCTGTGCGAGCCGCTTCTACCCTTTCCAACAATGGCTTGCCCTGCCTTCATTCCGATGCAAAGGTTTTCACAAAATTAGTGGATAACGTCTTTGTCACACTTCGTTCGCCAATATAAGGTAGGCAATATTTACTGAATAATATAACTTGGTTAGACGTGATGGGCAAACGTATGACCTTTTAACATTGTTGCAGCTGACGACGCGGCTGTAGGAAGCGAAATCGTTTGTTAACCAATAAAACAAGTATTTTACCAGCTGTCGGCGGAATTCTTCTAAACATCAGGCTCCAGTATGTGTACAGACAATGCAGTGATATACAAGATGTACTCGAATTCCAGTGGCAAAATTTCAGAGCTTCTTCTGGAATATTTTCAGAATATTTGGGAGTAGGGGAAACTTGGTCACCGGTGGCTCGTTACAGTGCACTAATTTAATTACGATTTCAAAGTTGTTCCATTTGGTTCAGGTCGGGACTCTGGCCGCCCAGTCCATTTCAGGGATGTTATTGTACATAAACTGTTACCTCACAGATACTGCTTCACGACAGTGTGCATTTCCATACCGATACAAATAATCATTTTCTCCAGAATGTTCCTCTTCTGTACGCTCATCCCGTAAGGTGTGTTCATATACACACATCAAAAAAAGTCTTGCATCACGGCGGTTCCCAGAACTCCTGAAGACAGGCGTTGACTGTGGATATTATTTCACAGACACAGTCCGTTTGACTGTACAGAAATGTCAATAATCCCGCCCAAAGATGTAAACATTCATGCATGAGCAGCGCCTAGTAGACGGAGGGGGTCCGACAGTGATCAGTTCCAGTCATTCCACCAGGAAGGAGGTACACGGCTAGTGAAGTCTGTAGTTCAACCATGTCTAGACGAGTAATACCGCGGTTCGATCGGGTCCGCATTGTTTCTTCGTGCCAGGATGGGCTCTCAACAAGGGAAGTGTCCAGGCGTCTCGGAGTGAACCAAAGCGATGTTGTTCGGACATGGAGGAGATACAGAGAGACAGGGACTGTCGATGACATGTTTCACTCAGGCTGCCCAAGGGCTACTACTGCAGGGGATGGCCACTACCTACGGATTATGGCTCGGAGGAACCCTGACAGCAACGCCACCATGTTGAATAATGCTTTTCGTGCAGCCACACGACGTCGTGTTACGGCTCAACCTGTGCGCAATAGGCTGCATGATGCGCAACTTTACTCCCGACGTCCTTGGTGAGCTCCATCTTCAACCACGACACCATGCCACGCGGTACAGATGGGCCGAACAACATGCCGTATGGACTGCTCAGGATTGGCATCACGTTCTCTTCATCAATGAGTGTCGCATATGCCTTCACCAAGACAATCGTTGGAGACGTGTTTGGAGGCAATCCGGTCAGACTGAACGTCTTAGACACATTGTCCAGCGAGTGCAGCCAGGTGGAGGTTTCCTGATGTTTTAGGGTGGCATTATGTGGGGCCGACGTACGCCGCTAGAGGTCATGGAAGGCGCCGTAACGGCTGTACGATACATGAATGCCATTCTCCGACCGATAGTGCAACCATATCGGCAGCATATTGGCGAGGCATTCGTCTTCATGGTCGACAATTGGAGCCCAAGTTGTGTACATCTTGTGAACGACTTCCTTCAGGATAACAACATCGCTCGACCAGAGTGGCCAGTATGTTCTCCAGATATGAACAATATCGAACATGTCTGGGATAGACTGAAGAGGACTGTTTATGGACGACGTGACCTACCAACAACTCTGATTGATCTACGCCGAATCGCCGTTGAGGAGTGGGACAATCTGGACCAACAGTGCCTTGATGAACTTTTGGATAGTATGCCACGACGAACACAGGCATGCATCAATGCAAGAGGGCGTACTACTGGGTGTTAGAGGTACCGGTGTGTACGGCAATCTGGACCACCACCTCTGAACGTCTCGCTTTATGGTGGTACAACAAGCAATGTGTGGTTTTCATGAGCAATATAAAGGGCGGAAATGGTGTTCATGTTGATCTCTATTCCAATTTTCTGTACAGGTTCCGGAACTCTAGGAACCGAGGTGATGCAAAACTTTTTTTGATGTGTTTAGTTCTATATTATAGTATCTTTATGCGCAATAAGGGGACCACATCTCAACCACAAGAAACATTCCCACACAGTAACACTACCTCTTCTGTACCTCACTGTTGGCACTACAGATGAATGCAGATAAAGTCCTCGAGGCATTCGCCAAACACAAACCTTTCCGTCGTATTGCTACGGGGTATAGCGTCATTCCTCAGTCCAGATCACGTATTTCCAGTCATCCCCTGTCTATTGGCGTCTCTATTTACGACTTACCGAGCGTCGCTTAACAATGACTGCAGAAATGTGTAGCTAATGCGAACCTGTTCGTCCATTGCATCCCATTCTCTGTATTTCCCTATGCACAGCCATTGTGCAAGGGGGACCGCTGACAGTGCTTTGGAACTCGCGGGTGATTCCTTATGCTCATTTCATGCGATTCTTCGAATTATACCTCTCAATTTACCACAGTCCTTGTGCCACAGTACATGAAGTGTGACTGGCGTTGTTTTAGCTGTGGTTGTTCCTTTGCGTTTCCACTTCACAGCGACATTACCACCAATAAACTTGGGCAGCTCTAGATAGGTTGAAATGTCCCTGATGGATTTGTTACTTTGGCGACATCCGACGACTAGTGCACTTTCGGTTCACTGTGCTCTTCTGACCAACTCTGTCTGGTGTTGCTGTTTTTCTTCTGTCAACACAACTCCCTCTGACTCATTTTACACTAGCGAGACCGCCTCTCGTGACATCTAGTGGTCAGTTCCGCATTGCATAGGGGTGTCCGTATACTCTTGATCGGACATTGTATATTGCACATTCGTGTGCAGTCATGCAATGATTTTAGTCTGTTGTTTCCGTCATTCAGATAAATGGAGATGCTCCAGTCAGACGATTCACCTGCATTCCTTATATACTACGTACTGTTAATGACTAAAAGTATATTTTTTTCTATAACTGAAGCATGATTTATTTACATTGGTTACTTTGATATATGTGACCTGATAGAAAGTGGAAATATTATTTTTCACGAATTCAGTTCTTTAAATATATGGAAATTCATCTGAAAGACAACTAAAATAAAATGTGAGTTACTTGTTGTTAAGATCACAATATACTGGAATCCGATCATTTAGCATATTTAGCACTTACCGTCGTCGATGATTCTTAAACTCAGTTTCATTATTCCACGTACAAATATCTCATTTTAAGTTAAAAGTTCTAATCCGTTATTCAGGAATCACTTGTTGATGTCACAGGTTTTCGCTTCAAGAGGGCAGTATAAGCTGAAACTAGTTGTGTGCATATGACGTGACCAACAAAAGGCCTCAATAAAATTACAGGCTAGGTATATACTGTCTCCCTCATTTAACATGTGTATAACCGTGATAAGCAATACGGCGAAAGTGTACACAACTATCAAACGCAAGAAAGAGCTACATTTGCAATTATTGTCGGCGGTTTCCCGATGCAAAATATGTCTTCAGAATTCTGTCCCTCTCAAACTGTATATGTGATGACAAGTTTATCGTTGGAATTATGATACATATTGAATTAGATCAAAGTTTGTGGTAGAGGACATCGCGAACTGTAAATAGTCGTAAAAGCGATCATTCATTATAGCAGTCTAGAACAAGAAATGCTGTTCAATACAGTGTCGTCAAGTGCGTTCCCTTACAGGCCATCAATAAAAGGATTTCCTGGGTGAAGTGTATAACAACTCCTACGCACAGTTCACATTTTTTAGGAAACTAGGAACAATTCACAACTCTTATACATCTAGGTATTGTTGATTGTTAACTCAGAAAATTATATCTTTCGCAGTTGTCGCAATCGATGTGGCTGGTGTAGTACTTGAAAACAAACACAGACAAAATTCAAATCTTGTATCGTGTAATAACTGAGATAAAGCCACAGACTGTATCGGGTGATCTAAATTTCACATTATAAACTCTTCTCTTTAATGGCCTAGCTATGAATTCCCTTTGTCACGTAAATTAATGAAATATATCGCTCATTAAAGCCAGTACCGCGCTATATCGATCCCTTTTTAAGGACACCCATGTGTAAACACCCAGTGAATATCCATAAATTGCCGAAAATTAATTATGCAGCTACCGTCCGAAACACATATTGCACGTGTATAATGCTTTGAAAATCATCAAACACAGTAATGTTTACAGACCATATGGAAGTTTAGAGCGTAAAATTCATGAGCTGTGGAATCGTTATGTGACAAATTAACGTGTGTGTTGGCTACACGGCGAGCAAAGTCCCAGGAACGACGACCAGAACATCCTGCTTATACAACGTGCCGATGAGACCTGTTCACGGGATCAGTCAATTAACTGCTGTTTTATCGAAATTGTCCCCGCTTCGCGTGAATTTTACCCCCGAGATTTACACCACTTTGCGTCGCTGTTCTGATCTCAAACCACTACACAATATAAACACGCTCATTCATAGCGTCGATCGTTATAATTTTTACTGTTCTCATTACACAGCTGAAGTAAATAAGCGATTGATTAATCGCTTTCTGGTGGCACATCAAGTTTGTGAAACAAAAACAAAATGAACAAAAAACTATTACGCGCATTTTCATTCGTGACCTGATGCTTCAAACATAATGAATTAAGTACCTATTACGTGCATTCGGACGGAAATAATGAGTAGTTTTTACGACCTGCCGGTGAGTACTATTGCTGTTTGTGATGGTCACTGTATAATAAGGTTCAGAGGATCGTGAGGCTATTCGGTTTCTTTTTTCTCGCGGTATATCGAGGCACCAGAATTTTAACTGTCTTTGAAATGATAATTCACCTAAAGCTATTTACGTAATCCCAGGTAGCCTAAACAATGAGATCTGCAGAATTTCACGCCCTCTCTATCCCATTGCGAAAATAAGTACAGTTTCATACCGACCCGGGCTCATCGATAGCCAGGACACGAGGGATTGCAGTTTTATGCACCCAGTCCTTTTCACATCAAGAGGAAGCAAAACTCATTCAGTTATAACGCATTCTGTATCGACTAGACTTTGCTTGTCATTTTTATAAGAGATAAACTCTCCAATTTTGACAATAAAAGAGGGTCTGTCCGTTGTTTTGTATGCTGTTCGTTAAAATTGCATATTGGTCGAGGGATATAAGTGTTAGTTCACTGAATACGTATACAGGGTGGTCGGAAATTCCCGTTACAGACTTCTAGGACTTGCAGAGGGGAGTGAGTACATCGTATATTGAGTAGGAACCCATGCCCAGGAAAGTCATCCAACGAGACTACAGAGCGTGAAACGTATAGGCGCGGGCGTCTGTAAATGTACTTATACACGGGGTGATTCTGTGATGATGTTACAGACTTTCTAGGATGATGGAGAACGATAAATGTATTAATTTGAAGTAATCATCTCTTTACCGGAAACGAACAAGTCGAAAGTTAAAACGAAAACAGTTCTGATACCTCTGACAGTTGAACATATGTACCAGTTCTTGTGTTGCGAAGAGTGTAGGGCTGGTAACTTTCAGTGGTGGTAGTGTGGCCAAAAACGAGAAAAAATGTCCAGTAAAAGTGGGCTCTAAAGAGCGTACCGTAACAGCTATAAGCACTTGCTCAGTAGAGGAGATGTGGTTCACATTAGCGAAGATAAACGAATGGTCATAACTCCTCAGGTACGCAATTTTGTGCCCACGTTTATTGGACATTTTTTCTCGTTTTTGTCCACACTACCTCCACTGAAAGTTACCAACCCCACACTCTTCGCAACACAAGAACCGGTACATGTATTCAACTGTCCCATAGTGCTCAGAGCCATTTGAACAATTAACAGTTTGTGTGGCTTCCCTATTAACAATTAGCTAAAGCTGAATTTCATTCATTGACACACTATCATTAGGCGTCATCGCCGTCCGAGAAGCATGAGAAGTACAGGTACTTCTCATGTGTCCACGTTTTCTAGGGAAAAAAATCACAGCATCTATAACAACAGAGTGTTATATCCAGGGCAGGAAGCAACGAAACTGGGAAATTGGGTGACACTGAATTGTGGCTAAAGTTGCTTGATGAAGATTCCGCATTGGAACCTCGATATGAGGATGTTGCGTGTTTCTTTCGCTCCACAGACATCTGCGAACCTGCTTGTTTACAAGAAGTGTTCAATACTGTAGACTGCGTCATCGTCGGTCAAGCCAGAAATTCCTCGCTCTTATGTGCACGTAGATATTTTTGCCAAAATTCTTCAGTTTATTACTTGAAATCCAAATTTTCAACATTTAAGTAATTATTCCAAGGAAGGATCTGACGACTTTAACCCCTGATTTCGTACTTCTTCGTCCGGATCACGTCGAATAACCCAGTCCCTAATTACATAACCTGCTTACGATTGCTTATACTGTTCGTCAGCAAACACAAAACTGCACTAACGACTCGAACTTTTAAATTCAGCAACCCTTCCATTTACTTTACACTTTGCGACGGCGATAGAATTATAGGGTGGACAACACAGTATGCGATATGGACTTGTAATATTCTGAGAGCATTTCACAAATCCTAGCGAAATACACATTGTTGACATCTACAAGCGGATAAAGTTTTCTCAGAAGGCACACTACTTCCTGATAGGACAGGAAAAAAGGTCTGCAGATCAGGAACATTCTCTTTGGAAGCAGTAAAGTGATGATGTAGTAGACACAGCGACATTTCCCAGTCATCACATACATCTTGATATGTCGTTAACGGTGGAACATTAAGATTTTTCGCAATTACTGCTGTCAAGGCTGGTATTAGATGTTGCGACATAGCCATCTACTGCTGATATCGGTCCCCGTGAGCTGCAGTCTATTGTTGGATTTCAAGAGTTCCAGTATTGCAGCGTCCATATTTTGGCACTGTGGGTTCCGACAGCCTCCTTGTCATTGTTGAGTAGTGATACATGGATGGTTATTAAATACAATACATTGTCTAGACAGACCACAAGTACAATACTCAAAACCAAATCTAGGACCATTCGTTTATCAGCTGTAGGTGAGAATATGGCGGGCACAGTAGATCTCTTAAAGTTCAGTTCCGTTGTAGTGGTCGTAGAAATTACAGCCGGATCACAGCGTCTGATCACTGAGCGATTACAACAAGCAAATTATCCTCAGCCATGCAAATTGGCAGCTTTATTCTAAGCTGGAAAAAGCTGATTAGCGCGTGATCCTACGTGCCGGCGGGAGGCGCCTTTCTAACTTTTTAACACCGCTCGCGGTGTAACGGCTGTGATTTGCGAGGGCCGCGCAAACCCATACCCGAATTCCTGGATACAGCGGAAGAACTTGAGGGCACAAAATTATTTCAAATGTTCTACGGCCAGGAAAACGGCGTAATTACATGATGATTATTAGCACAGAAAAATTTTATTGCGCAAACCGATGAAGATATTTTTCTGTAGACGTCACATTTATTGTGTAAGTGGTCAATCACTGACTCATTCGCTTTGGGTGCTGTTGAATTTTCTTACATATAGGTTGAAATAAACGTAGTGAAATGACTAAACACTTCTGTCGTCTTAAGGCGGGAGGACGTTGTCTTCAAACATTAGTACGTAGTATGATGCTCAGCTAGAAGCTCGACGAAAATTACGGCACTGAGGCACGTAAGTAACTGCAAAAATCAGGAAGGTGTATGACGTTGTAGATCCGAAATCCTCCCACAACAACAACAAAAAAAATACAACTAATTAATGCTACACGTCATCGTCATCTGGAAGCGTAACGTACAGTGTGCATTTCTATCAATTTGACACTAATCACACGCACAAATACAGCCTTATCTGATCCAAGGGAAAAACACGTAGCTAATTAGGAGAGAGGGAGAGAGACTACAATTAATTTCACCGAGTATGTCAATTCGGGCTGTCCTAGCAAATATAATAAAAACATACTTTTATTTTTTGCAACATAAGATGTTGAGAATTTCACTGGAATGGTATAGTGCCATCAAGCAATGACAACGTTAAAGCGTACCACTTATAAAAATGTTTATGATCCAGTTGGAGTTGATCACGTTTATATAAAAGTGAAAAAGAAAAAAGGCAGGAATAAAACTGACAGTAAGACAAAAGAGCAAAAGTATATTTCTGTGACTTACAATGACCTGCCCTGGGATAAGACTGAGCAACAATTTTGTTATTCTAACATAGCCCTTGCCTTTAATATAATTAATTCTTTGCGCTATAAACGGAGGCATACAGCAAAATATCAGCAAGATAGGTATAGAAATGCTGGAGTGTAAAAGCTGCACTGCGGCGAGTGCGAAGGTTCAAAAATGGTTCATATGGCTTTAAGCACGATAGGATTTAACATCTGAGGTCATCAGTCCCCTAGACGTAGAACTACTTAAACCTAACTAACCTAAGGACATCACACACAGCCATGCCCGAGGCAGGATTCGAGCCTGCGACAGTAGCAGCAGCGCGGTTCCGGACTGAAGCGCCTAGAACCACTCGGCCACAGTGGCCGGCGATTGCGAAGGCTCTTTTGTTGGCCACACGGGTAGATCTTTCAGATCTTTTTTTACTCACTTCAGAGATCATCGAAGTGTAAACAACAGAACTACGTTGGGGGACTATCTTCGCGCGTAGATTAGTAGACACATGCCGCAATGCGAAAATTCTGCACGAATCTCCCAAACGTAAAAAGCTTAATGTATTGGAAAACATACAAATATACAGAAGTAAATAGAGACACCAAGATCACCTTCTTAATGGCCATTTATAGTCATGTGACCATAATGTTTCAGCATTTTTGATGATGTATTATAAGTTTAGGTAAGGAAGTGGAAGAAATAGCAGGTTACTAAGTTGTTTAACTTAACAGTTAAAGTGTGTGTATTTATAGACATGTAGGCGCTAATAGGAGAACAGCCTGCAGATCCCATGCCATTACTCCTAAACGTGATACGTAACCTATCCCCCGTGTAATGGTCACATTGCGTGACAGATGTACGCTTTGCATCCAGCACTTAACGGGTATCCCATATGACAGTCATTTGCTATTTCACCGTCTCGTGCAGTAATTTGTAACTTGATTATAATACACCTTCAAGGGTTGCAGATATAACAGTTTCCATCTCGTCTCTTGGCCATAGTACTCAATATGGATCTCGGACTCAATCCACCTACTTGAGTTTCTTCATACCTATTCGCTTAAATGCCCCCATTTACGGTAGTTCCTGACGCCCAGCATGGACTACAGACATCCTATACGCGCTAATGACCTATTTACATACGCACTATTACGACCCATTCATACCTTTCATTTTATTACAGAAGTCTACATTACTTTTTATAGTATATATAATAAACACCTCACACGCAATAAGACTTGCATCTGAATAGGAAGACTTTTGATGGTTCAAATGGTTCAAATGGCTCTGAGCACTATGGGACTTAACATCTTAGGCGTCAGTCCCCTAGAACTTAGAACTACTTAAACCTAACTAACCTAAGGACACCACACACATCCATGCCCGAGGCAGGATTCGAACCTGCGACCGTAGCAGTCCCGTGGTTCCGGACTGCAGCGCCTAGAACCGCACGGCCACCGCGGCCGGCTGAAGACTTTCGAAATAAGTTCAGCTTCACATAGTTTTTGCGTAGCCCTAACCCCTTTTCATAGGTGATACTTTGCAGAACCCCTCGAGATCTGGCCACTTTAGCATTCGCGCTCGCGCCAGAGAGGTTTTCATTGATTATTACTGTTCTTTTCCACTATCAATAAGTACATATTATGTAATTACTATAGATTTTATACTGAAAATAAACCCATGGTAATTTTATATGTTTGGTGAGGTGGCACTGCTAATTGTTACATCGGGCACATTGAAAAAATCCAGCTTTATCTCTGGTGCACCACTATTCATTGCTTGTAACCACAGCATGTGATTATTTAGCTTGTGCTGTATACGCCCTCCAGCGGTGACATAGGTAACTTTGTAGCGGATCTGCTGCCTCTATATTAACACTCCGCCGGCAGCGTAGCACTGGTACTAGAATTTTATCAACTGGGTTTTTATCAAGACATGTAGACGTGTGGATTGCCTTTCGTGCTTTGTTTTCGTGTAATATATCATGGCAATTTTATAACAAGTTTCGTAAGGTACGTGGAATTTTGTATTTTATATAATCCGTAAAATTAATTGTAGTCTTCCCCTCTCATTATCTTCACGTTTTCCCCTTTGGTCAGATAACAGCAATCCAAGACTATCGAAACTGGCCATCTTGCAACAATGACAGGGTCTACAATGCAATCGCAGCGTACGAAGTGTGTTTATTTCCAACCACACAGATCGCCCCACAGTACAGCATGTATACCTTACAAAATTTACAAGGACATTTATACCAACAGTGTATTATCCGTTTGTCATTTCCGCCTAGTCCCTGCGTGTACTCGTTTGTTACACACACGATATGAAGGAGAGAGGAGGTGAGAAACACATACAGGATTTATGGGGGTGGGGGGAAACAGTGAGAGGGAGGAAAAGGTGTAGTAATAGAAATAGACAAACAGATGGAACGATTGGAGATACGTGCTAAAGCACGTTTAACTAACGCTAAAGACCGAAGTAGCTTAATAAATTCAAGATTACTGCCAGACACACCACGTTAAGTTAATGCACATTTACGGTTAAAACACTAACATGATGTGGATATGTTTTGAAAAGAAATAGCAACAGCCCCACCCTCCATCCCGCCCGCCACCCCAATCCCCTCCCCATGAACTCGGGGATCATGCAAAGCCAGCAGACTGTTCTTTGGAAGCACTCGTTTGCTAGCATTGCCCACGAGACAATAAATAAGGTCCGACAATGGAAGCTTCGGTGACCCGTCGACATTATTGTATGTCCATCCGCCGCAACGATTCGGACTGTCAGATATTTTCGCAGGCAATCTGCGTCTGGCGCTTATTGTTTTCTCGTCAGGGCTGAACATTAAATGTCACGCCGCAGAACCGGCGTCAAGAAAAATTGTTCTCGTTACGGCCCGCAGAAATCGCTGTGCTCAGTTTCCTCCGGAATAGGAAGACGTAGTATCGCGTGTCAAAAAAATGGTTCAAATGGCTCTGAGCACTATGGGACTCAACTGCTGTGGTCATAAGTCCCCTAGAACTTAGAACTACTTAAACCTAACTAACCTAAAGACAGCACACAACACCCAGCCATCACGAGGCAGAGAAAATCCCTGACCCCGCCGGGAATCGAACCCGGGAACCCGGGCGTGGGAAGCGAGAACGCTACCGCACGACCACGAGATGCGGGCTAGTATCGCGTGTCAGCGCTGATTGATGAGCGCGCGCGCCGTAATACTTCCATCTTACGTGGAAATTCGCAACTGCCTACCCGGCTCTGATTCATTCCAACGTCGAGCACGCCACACCAGGCGCTACCGAATCGATTCAATAAATTTCTGCATTCACAGTACAACGAGCGCTCTAAAATTGTTGGAAAAAGGCAATTGCGATGGAAGGTAGGAAGAGCTACATATGTGATAGAAAGATATAATATAAACTGGCGTTTGTTATTGGCCTAATCCTGAAAACCGTAAGCTGAATAAATTACTTTGCCACATTCATGCATATTAAGTTACCAAAAGTCACAAAATCGACAGTTATCTCTTCCCCTCGCACGCTCGCATAAAAAAAAGGAAAAGGTCGAGCGACTTTGTGCTGACCGCACTGAAAGATATGAATATTGATACAGAGCAACAGAAAACAATTGAAATGCTATGAACACAGATGAAGACTAACAGAGACAGACACATAAAGCTCTAAAACCCATTTTATTTACACTTGAGGGAAAACATCGCGGGGTTTATACACTATAAAATCGGAAGAATACGATAGATGAATGAACCAACTGATAGCAGCTGGCTTTGTGTCAAAAATGGAAACTCTGAGGGAACGCTGTAGCTAACACTTGTATAAATACTATAAATGAATATTGTGCTAGGCAACGAGAGCTACTAACTTTTTCCATACAAGATAGCCTGACGTTTATCAAATATCGTACAGCTACTGTTCAGTGAACACTGTAACTTGGAAGGGAAGTCTCAGTAGCTAGTCAAAAGAAAATAATACGCACTGTAAGTTGACGTATAATAACGGATACTCTATCCAACCACCTTGCCAGCATACTTTATGATATGTCTGAGCTTCGTAGATATGTGTGTATCGCAAAACCATAGAAATTCACAAGCACGGCACTAATTTTAATAAATAAAGAAAGTTGCCAATAATGAATAACACCCAGTTACAGCTTTTCATATTTAAAAAGGAAAATAAAAGTGAACGCTCAAAATGGTAAGCCTAGAGAGAATTCATTCGCAAAGTAAAGTTTTTGAATATAGCCGTCCTAATGATGCTGTTGTCGTAGAACAACATCCCACTTAAGATGAGGGACGCAGCGCCAGACGAAACTTGTGGAAAATTCTAGCATTTTACGTCACTGCCTATTGTCACAGAATGCTCTCCATTAATCAGTTACTTTAATGTTCGATATTATTTATTCCCCGAGACATATCCTGTACAAGTGAGCACTTACTAAATGACTAGTGGCGCTTCAGTCTGGAACCGAACGACCGCTACGGTCACAGGTTCGAATCCTGCCTCGGGCATGGATGTGTGTTATGTCCTTAGGTTAGTTAGGTTTAAGTAGTTCTAAGTTGTAGGGGACTGATGACCTCAGATGTTAAGTCCCATAGTGCTCAGAGCCATTTGAACCATTTTTCTTGTCGCAAGTCAGTATTGTAATATACTAACATCGAGAAAATTTTAACGATGGGAAATAATGTACTGAGTGAATTGGAAAGCTGAGGCTGAACGGAAGAAGAATGTATCAGTGATCAGTTTTTCTCGTTACAGTTGTGGGTTTAACAGTGGTCTCGTTTGCGGCTGTGAAGAATAGTGAATGTGGTACATCAGTCCCGGTCTGTGAAGAGCCTTCTGACGAAGCAACACTCCGTGCTCTGACCCTGACGGGCATTCGGGAGCGACCCCCGAATCATCCTCTGCCAATGGCGTCATTGGATGCGATAAGGAGGGGCGTGCGTTCGGCACACCCATCTCGCGAGCGTTATCGGCTTTCTTGGTCTTAGAACCGCTATTTTTCACTCAAGTAGCTCCTCAACTGCCATCACCAGGCCGAATGCATCCCTTTCCAGTCCTTCCACGAAGGAAACGTTTCTGGCAGTAACGGGAATCGAACCTGCGTCCTCCTCCCAGCTACCAGACGCGGTATCTACTTAGCGACGGAGGAGAGCCTCCAAACGAAGCGGAGGCTCAGAAATCTAGTACCAGTACATCTTTCCGTCTTCGAACTGTCCGCATGCAAGTTTTATGGGCACTGAACAAATAGCTAACCTCGATTTTTTCCTGTCACCCAGTTTTAATAATGTGACTTCGTTATGAATCAGAATATTATCAGAACACATGTCATTGCTATGAAAAGTAATTTGTTTTTTCTTTAAGAACAAACGTTTTATGAAAGTATAAACGTGGAAGCATCTCTTTGTTATACAGGATGTCCCATTTATCTCGAACATCCGAAATAAAATTTTGTCCAGAAGGGCAATAAATGTGTCGAGCAAATGTTATGTAGCTACAAACGGGACATTCATAGCATCATTGCTGTTCTTGAAACTTTATTCGTTACGAAGATATCAGTGGTAGTAAGTCTTGTTTAAATAGTGCCTTGTATTTTATGTTCGATGAACTGTTCACTTCTCGAGACCTGTTCAAAATCGTATCACGGTGTACCATTCATGTAAACATGACGTTATTAAAAAGTAACACAGTATTGACTTCAGCTCTCCTGTACTGGCATACAATGCCGATACGCAGTGTAACGTAACTCTTCCATTAGCTGTAGCTGACAGTAAACAAACGGAACTCTGCAAAATGCACACCAGTCATTCAGTGAACAGTCTTAAGGTGGTCTGTGTGAATAAGGCGTACACTAACGAAGTGAATTTAAGTTAGTAGAACAGTAACCGGAATGCTGCTTTCTTATTTACAATACACTGAGGTGACAAAAAGTCATCCGTTAATGATATGCACATATAAAGATGTCGGTAGTATCGCGCACACAAGGCATGAAAAGGTAGTGTATTGGCGTAACTGTCACTGGTACTCAGGTGATTCAAATGCTAAGGTTTTCGATGTGATTATGGTCGCACGACGGGAATGAACAGGCTTTGAATACGGAATGGTAGTTGGACTAGACGGATGGCACACATCATTTCGGAAATAGTTAGAAAATTCAATATTCACCGATACACAGTGTCACGAGTGTGCCAACAATACCACATTTCGGTAATTACCTCTCACCACGGACAACATATGACCGACGATCCTCCCCAAACGACGAGATTAGCGAGGTTTGCGTGGAGCTGTCAGTGCTAACAGACAAGCAACACTGCGTGAATTAGCCGCAGAAATCAATGTGGGGCGCAAGACGAACGCATTTGTTAGGAAAGTGCAGCGAAATCTGGAGTTATTGAGGCATGGCAGCAGAAGAGGCACACGAGTTCCTTTGCTAACAGCACGACATCGTCTTCAGTGCCCCACTTGGGCTCATGATCATATCGGTTGGATCCTAGACGACTAGAAAACCGTGGCCTGGTCGGATGAGTCCCGATTTCAGTTGATGGTATGGTTCAAGTGTGGCGTAGAAACTACCAAGGCATGGACACAAGTTATCAACAAGGCACTGTGCAAGCAGGTGGTGGCTCCACAATAATGTGGGCTATGTTTACATGCAATGGCCTGGATCCACTGGGCCAAGTGGTCCCGCATTTGACTGGAAATGATTATGTTCGAGTATTTAGAGACCATTTCCAACCATTCATGGACTACATGTTCGCAAATAACGCTAGACTTTTGTGGATGACGATGTGACATGTCACTGGGTCACAATTGCTTGCGATTAGTTTGAAGAACATTCTGGACAGTTCGAGCACATTATTTGGCCACCCAGATCGTCCGACATGAATCCCACCGAACATCGAAGTTAATTTGATCAAATGTATTTCACTCGTTGCTGCAGGTTTTACAGATGACAAAGTAACTAACTTCGGCAACACAAAGGTAGACCAGTCCCTCTATCTTCCCTTGCATAACTCGTGATCAACTCCACTGAAGCAAGACATGTAGATTGACTGGAAGCTAGGTTAACATAACTTTAAACTGATCTATATTCTGGGTAAGGTTATTATAGCTTTATTAAATTTGTTGGCATCCGACATTGACTTACAAGTAGAAGGAACCATTTACTACTTCATCAGATGAGTTGTTGTGGCGCATCTCCTACCCAGCCGAAATTAAGAGGCATTATTTATTTCGAAATCTAAGATTTACTGTTATTTTGAAGATAAATTTTGTCTCTGTCATCACACAGACAAAGACTAACGACGTTTCACATTGTTGAACACAATGTCACACGCGGTTTACTGTACTAGTCTCACGGCATTCACAAGTCAAGGTTCATACGCAAAACGACAATACTGCAGAATTCGCTTTATACTAAATACGTGTAATACGTAATTATCTCTGTCACAGACGAAAGGTTAGAAAGTCACATTGGTTGCGTGATATATCCTACACTATTCTACATCTACATCTACATTTATACTCCGCAAGCCACCCAACGGTGTGTGGCGGAGGGCACTTTACGTGCCACTGTCATTACCTCCCTTTCCGGTTCCAGTCGCGTATGGTTCGCGGGAAGAACGACTGTCTGAAAGCCTCCGTGCGCGCTCTAATCTCTCTAATTTTACATTCGTGATCTCCTCGGGAGGTATAAGTAGGGGGAAGCAATATATTCGATACCTCATCCAGAAACGCACCCTCTCGAAACCTGGCGAGCAATCTACACCGCGATGCAGAGCGCCTCTCTTGCAGAGTCTGCCACTTGAGTTTATTAAACATCTCCGTAACGCTATCACGGTTACCAAATAACCCTGTGACGAAACGCGCCGCTCTTCTTTTGATCTTCTCTATCTCCTCCGTCAAACCGATCTGGTACGGATCCCACACTGATGAGCAATACTCAAGTATAGGTCGAACGAGTGTTTTGTAAGCCACCTCCTTTGTTGATGGACTACATTTTCTAAGCACTCTCCCAATGAATCTCAACCTGGTACCCGCCTTACCAACAATTAATTATATGTGATCATTCCACTTCAAATCGTTCCGCTCGGATATTCCCAGATATTTTACGGAAGTAACTGCTACCACTATTTGTTCCGCTATCATATAATCATACAATAAAGGATCCTTCTTTCTATGTATTCGCAATACATTACATTTGTAATCTGTGTTCGATATAGGAACAGTAGATAAAGACTTTCACTATAGCGCACAGTGTACAATAGCATGATAGGGAATGTAGGTTCATTATGAATTAATGCTTGGCACTGTGCTGTCTAGATTGGAGTTGCAAGCGACCATCAGTGACACCCAGTTTAAATCTGTTCTTGCCACTAAACGTACATCTGTGCCAATCTACATTCCTATTTAGTCTGCCTCTACTACACCATCTGAGGCAGACAAGACAGTGATGAGGCGTGGGAGACAACAATGAAAGTTTGTCATTCTGTGGAGAATGTTATGACAACGTGTACTACCATCTCCTCGCTACAAAAGAAACGCACGCAAATTGATATCGAAAATTTAACGGCAACATATGAGTCCGTAGTTTGGCGTATGAATAAATCCCACAGTAATTTCTGCAGTTACATTCTGGTGAAAGATCTGTCAGAAAATCCTGTGAACTTCTGATGCCACGTGCATCTTCCCGGTCTTGGAACTGAAGACAATAGTTCTGAGCAGTATAAGACTTGACACAGTATCGTAAATATGGACAGGGTAGAATCCAAAGCGTGTAAAAATCATCCACTGATTACTCTTCAAAATACGTACAACGTGATAGAAGCAACAGTCATCATCAAATACTTTTGATTTATAGGGATAAAGAAATTAGTCCTTCGCTGGCACGTAGACGTATACGAATGTTCAGTTCAAGGCGATAAAATATTTACGATGTATAATGAAACGTTCTGTCACCACAAGTTACTGAAAAATAAGTGGAAAACGGTGTTGGGACGAATTACCACATGATAGATATTTCAAGATACTGCATTCGGTTTCCAGTTTCCAGGAAAATGGTTCAAATGGCTCTGAGCACTTTGGGACTTAACTGCTGAGGTCATCAGTCCCCTAAAACTTAGAACCACTTAAACCTAACTAACCTAAGGACATAACACACATCCATTCCCGGGGCAGGATTCGAACCTGCGACCGTAGCGGTCGCGCGGCTCCGGACTGTAGCGCCTAGAACCGCTCGGCCACTCCCGCCGGCCGTTTCCAGGAACTTCGCAAACAGTTCACCATGATTTCGTTATAACAGTGTCGTAATTTCTACAAGAGCCATATAGAAAAAAAATTTACCAAGCTACAACGAGTGCCGCTAAGTCAACAAGAGATGCAGCTAAGACGATGATGATTTCGGTTTGTGGGAGCTCAACAGCGTGGTTATCAGGGTCCATAAAAATTCCCAATCTTTCCACTGCCTAGTTTCGCCAATTCCTGAATGATGATAAAATGATGAGGACAACAAAAACACCCAGTCCCTCGTGGGATTAAAATCCCCGTGCCGCCCGGGAATCGAACCCGTAATCCCGGGACCTACAGGCAGCAGCGCTAACCACTAAACCACGAGCTGCGGACTGCCACTATGAAGAAGTGTCTTCATGCTAAGTAAACTCTGCTGTGAGTGTGTCCTTTTCCTTCATCAGGATCATACTTTTTTCACTCTAAAATAGTTTCTCCCCCTCCTCTTTTACACTTAAGGTACGGTTCGTCTCTGCTGATGGCAAGGTGATTGAACGCTACATTCAGTATTACTTCTTCGTCTTGCAAAAGAATCATCACCAACTTGACTGGCAATTTAAGGAGAGAAAATCACAATTGCAAGGTATCAGCCATAGAAACAGATTCTGTGCAAAAATATGGACCATAATTCTATTATTACACAGTTATTATCTTCTGAATGTACGATTTTTAAACTTCACGTGCATCGGTTGTTTGTTATTCGGACTGCCTCACTGTAGCCACCTAATGCTCGATCCCTTCTGTTCCCGGGACACTCAGCGCGGAGGAGGAGTATGGGGGAGGGGATTACGTCTGCCACGTGTTTTGAAACGTTGTTCCAGGAGACACTGGTTCATTTTTTTCCTGTAATGTGTTCAGTTATTGTGATCGTTTCTCAGTTTTGGTTACTGATAACTTGATACCAGTGCCTATGGGTTTAATTTATACATCACAGCACTGAAGATGATCACTATGTGATTGAAAATCGATTTTGCTATGAATAAACCACCAATATTACGGCCAACGCTGGCCTTCCTTTTTATTTACCACATATGGTCGTTGTGCACACAGCACTCCATGGAGTCGCGAATCAATGAGGTTAGGTTAGGTTAGTGGTGTTTAACGTCCCGTCGACAACGAGGTCATTAGAGACGGAGCGCAAGCTCGGGTTAGGGAAGGATGGGGAAGGAAATCGGCCGTGCCCTTTCAAAGGAACCATCCCGGCATTTGCCTGAAACGATTTAGGGAAATCACGGAAAACCTAAATCAGGATGGCTGGAGACGGGATTCAACCGTCGTCCTCCCGAATGCGAGTCCAGTGTGCTAACCACTGCGCCACCTCGCTCGGTAATCAATGAGCCCTTAGGTTAGTTAGCTTTAAGTAGTTATAAGTTATAGGGGACTGATGACCTCAGATGTTAAGTCCCATAGTGCTCAGAGCCATTTGAGTCAATTTGTCGCAAAGCCGTTAACAGTGCGATGTGGATTTTTTATTAAGATTACAAGCAACGGACGACTTGCATTTTAAAGGATTTAATCACTGCCTTGCAGTACTCCGCACATAAAAGAACGTTTTCCATTTAACGTCTCAGTCCAATCTCAAAGGACACATTCTTCACAGATAACAAGCATGAAGCTAAGAAGCCGAGAGGTGGCTTTTATTTCACGTGAACTGTAGGTCCACGTATAGCGCCTGGGAAGCTGGTTATTAGAGTGGCGGTTGGCAAGGACAAACCACCTCCATTACAGCTTCGCCTGGGAAGGTAATGCGGTGCCTCTCTGCGCTCGTAACCGAGTGTAGGATTCTACACGTTTCTAACATTATTCCTCAATCTCTTTCCACACAGATTTCCTACTTAAAACTGACGTCTCTTATTTCGACGATGAACGAGTAGGTTCTAAGACAGTGAAAAAACTCTGACAGCATAAATGAAACTGCGTCTAAGGCCGGCCTTTGTGACCGAGTGGTTCTAGGTGCTTCAGTCTGGAACCACGCTGCTGCTACGGTCGCAGATTCGAATCCTGCCTCGGGCATGGATGTGTGTGATGTTCTTAGGTTAGTTACGTTTAAGTAGTTCTAAGTCTAGGGGACTGATGACCTCAGGTGTTAAGTTCCATAGGGCTTAGAGCCATTTGAACTGCGTCTAAAAATCAATATTCGGATTTGCTTGAGGATGACAAATTTGTTTACCTGTAAATTAAATACGTTGTTGATTTCCTACGTGTAATGAAGTGAATTCCCGGAATCCAAGGTTATGGAATTTCTTTTGTAATGCGACAGATTCAGTGGCTGATTCATTGAATTAAGTGCTGCCTAGAAAAATACTGATGAGACAGCGCTTTTAACAGAGACTTGCGATAAACATTTGATATGTGTGATGTGTATTTTAGAGCTGCGCAATTATAGCATACATCACTCAGCTAAGCTATCAGAAAGCAAGTGAGGTGTTGCAGTGGTTTATCCATTTGTGAAAACAGGTTTCATATTCACGTCCTGTCATTTAAATTTAGATTTTCAGTGATATCCCTAAAGCGTTTTCGGCAAATGAAGGGACAATTATTTCAAAAGCACACTACTGATTTCCTTCGCCGTCCTGCCCCTAACTCATGATGTCCTTCGACGATCAAGGTTTAGTGAAATTTCCTTGTCCCTCTTGTCTTGCCAGTTTTATGCATGACTGTTACTCAGGGAGCCAATACATCTGAAGGTATTACGGTCACGGGGCATGAGAATCTATCCGTTTGGTTTAGGCGATAGGACCAGTATCTCACCAACTTAACACTTATCTTTGTCTTTTGAATGAAGATTTGATAAACCTCTATTCCACAAATTGATGCACTCGTAATACGTATGTGGGCTTATATGGTAGTTAGAGAATAGAAATTAAGATTAAAGTTTAACGCCCCGCTACGGCCACGTCATGAACAAACGGAGCGCCTGAAGAAAGAGGACGGGAAATCAGAAGCTGCTGTTTAATGGGACGAGTTCACTATATACCTTATCTGATTCCGAAAAACCACGGCTAACTAAAACTTTATATCCAGACAGGATTGGAATCCAGCTCGCCAATGTCGTAATCGCTGCATTATTCCCGTCGGTGATGGTCAGAAGCGTATTTCATTACCGAGAGCTGATTATCTGGAGTTGCAGTCTATGAACGAAATTACGTTCGTAAGATGCTTGGAGTGTCGCTTGTCTTTACAATGGTTACCGTATTTCACATACGGAACGTTTTACTTTTGCGCCTTCTAACGAAAACACGTTCCAATGGGATGTTTAAGTAGTTTGGCGACTGATACAGAACTTTCCTGAAAGGTTGGACGAGGACGTATTTTGGATGGCGAGTGAACTAAATGGCTCTGAGTACTATGGGACTTAACATCTATGGTCATCAGTCCCCTAGAACTTAGAACTACTTAAACCTAACTAACCTAAGGACATCACACAACACCCAGTCATCACGAGGCAGAGAAAATCCCTGACCCCGCCGGGAATCGAACCCGGGAACCCGGGCGCGGGAAGCGAGAACGCTACCGCACGACCACGAGCTGCGGACGGCGTTTCGCAGATGATGTAGTTATCTATGAGGAGTTTATATCCGATACTAGTAACAATAACGCACCGAAGATTTTGACAAAATACCAGCCTCATAAGAAGATTGGCGACTAGCTCTTATTGTACAGGTTGCTCCAGAAGTCCGCTAACATTTGAAAATTCTATACTCCACGGAATAACGTATGTAGAGAGGTAAAAATTTACAAATATGCTTGAAATAACATGGGGTTTTATTGAAACGGAAAGTGCACAAGATGACCAACAGATAGCGCTTCGTATGATACGAAAGCAATTATTAGCATAACAATGGATATTTAGCAAAGACGTTGTTCTTCATAACAAATGCTCAATATCATTCATCAACAATACCTATTGCCGAGGGAGAATGCTGTGAACATGTCTGTACAGCGTATCAGTAGATACGATGAGAAAATGCCGTAGGATGTTGTCTGTTAGCAATCCCTTAAGGGGGGTGCACGGGTAGACATACATCAGGCAACGCCACAACCAATGATGACACGGATTGAGGTCTCGGGCCTGAGAGGCCAAGCATGACGGACGTGGCGGCTCAGCACGCGATCCACACCAACGATGTGCATAAGAGAACTTCCACACGTGTAGCAATAGCGGTGGAGCACCATTCTGCGTAAAAGTCGTACCTTCCAGCACGTGCTTATCAGTCAGGCTAGCGATGATCTGACTCCCTACCTCACTACTGCTCATTTTATACACGGCTCTCAAGCGCGTTGCTGTCCAGCGCCTTCTGTTGGCCAGTTTTTGCACTCGTTTTCGGTTCCAATATAATCCCATGCTACTTCAGGCATGTGTGTCAGTTCTTACCTTCCTACATTACTCCGTGAATTAGTGCATTTGAAAATGTTAACGGACTTTTAGGTAACCCTGTACATAAATACAAAGCTGTACACTTCACGTAAAAAAGTAGTAACAGTTCAACTTTTTTTTTTCTTTTTTTTTTCTGTCTTAATCGTGCTGCTTTTTAAGACAGTGTTACACAAGATGCGCCTCTCCTTTATTCGGAAGGAATTATCAGTGATGGGTCTGTAAATATAGCACTCACAGTATCTTTCTACATTTTGATTCTTATCGGTTAAAAACAATTTTTGTTTACGAATGTGGTGTATAATTTAGTTGCCACGTTTATTAATCCTTTTTACTTGTTATGAAGTCCCAGGATTTTCCCTCGATGTATCAACAGAGGTTGTAACAGCAATAGCCTTAAATGGGTTTTCATCTTTCATGATTTTTTGACTACTTATTACGCTGCGTTTGTGTTTTGTGGAGATCACTACACTTGTCCAAAACTTCATGCAGTTCTCCTCACAGAAACTTTATTGTGGTACCGCCCGTTCTACATTCAACACTGTTTTTTTTCTTTATATTTATTTGTTTTCTTGCGTGTTTTGAGTTATGATGTACTAGCATCCGATTTAGAATATCTTTAAGTACATTTTAGAATTAAAATTTTACATAATAACTACTGTGAAAGATGGCCGTCCAAGCAAACTTAGTATTCTTTATGTACAGGATTAATAAACAACGCACAGTTACAGTCAGTTATATCATGCGAATATTTGAGAATAATAACGTGCGAAAATGTGAAGTTTTCCGTGCTTGTTGTGAGTTCCGCAACCATTGCATTTGCAGTGTCTATAAGAATATTTTTGAAAAAAAATAAAATCAGTCGGACTTGAGGAGACATCGAGTGTGTACAACGAAGAGATGAGTGAAATTTTACAGGCTTGTTTGAATGGCGAGTGAGTGTAATCAAAACTGCATTGACTGACTATTCCGTACATTCTTGGTAGAATATTTTATACATTATGAGTGGAAACACATAGACACTGATGTGTTATTATGCGATATTTATTATTTATTTCCCAAACCTAATTTCCTCGCTCCAACAATTCCAGACTCTGTACGCAATGGAAATATGTGGGACATCGACAATACCTGAAACGCACGCTCAATTATTCACTTACTCTGGTGGGTCATCGGCGCCCCCACGTGGCCACTCCGGAGGCTTCAGACGCGCGGGCACCACTGGCGGCTGCAAACAGCACAGGCGGCGGAATGCGCCAAGATGCGTGCGAGGAAGCCAGCCGCAGCGTATCGACCAGGCGGCGAATGGCGAGCTGTGTCATTTGGTCGCACTTGCAAGCGCATCTGCGCGCCAACTGCCTACAAATTCCGCCGTTTGAGCCGTCCCTGCTGAATTCCATCTTCGGCTTTTTGGGCGCGGACTCCTTGTAAGCCACGGTTACGGCCCCCCAAAAGCCTCAGATATCATGTCATTGCCGCAGCAGACGGAATCTGCAGTCCCTTGAACCACCAGATCCGCTTGCACAGCAATTCTTCGTGAAAACAGTCACACACCATTTCACTACCACGTCAAAATGCTGGTAATTTTTGCAAAATGCGTCACACAAAGAGATAGCCACGACCGACGACGTTATAAATGCAGCGCTGCATTGATACTAACTGCTTTCTCCTTTAACTTCACAAATTTACAAATGTAAGTAGTCAAGTCTTAGACAATCATTTGTTCATAGTATTTCGTCATCATTAATGGTAGGGAAAAGTGGGGTAAAGTGGGCACTCCAAGGAAAAATTAATTTTCACTAAACTATGGTTACCGATACAATATATTATGTTACAAGGCATCGCACCAAATATTCGTAAGTGAAAACGAAAATAATATTTTGTGGCTATATTTATTTTTCGGAAGTCGTACTAAGTGGCCACTTTTCCCTACCTAGGGGGTAATGTGGCCAGTTACATCGCAATAGGATCCCATGTTTTTCGGACATACTTTCCATGCATCCTGATATCTTGGCGTCTGAAACAATTTCAAGCAGTTTGGCCAGATCGTTTTCAGCCTTTTTTTTTTTTACTAAGGCACATATAATGGAACGGAGACGGTTTCAAATAATATAAATTAATTCAAGCGACAGCTTTTTATACAAAAAGGACTTGAAGCAAATCTGACCTAAAGTACTATGTATGATCCATGGAAGCAACGTGGCAACTTTTCCCGTTGGGACACCATGCCGATATTAGTGGTTCGTAACAGAACTATCAGACAGAAAAGAACAACAAGGAACAACATTTGTGATCAAAAAGACTTTGTTGAAACACTGATATGGTAAAGACTATTACTCGTATAAGTGACATAACAATTCTAGTATAACTTACTTACATTACATCAGACGACTGAAAATCAGAAAACTTGTAACTAAATCGAACGGAACAAACCTCCTGTGTCAAACACACTAACAACTGAGATGGTGCATATTAGAACTAGTCGAGCCACTTCTCGGTGGGCAGCAGCACTGCTCAGGGCAAAAAGTACACAATGGCCACTTCACCCTACCTTCTGCATTACGAAAATAGCTACATAAAACGTTACTATCACTGTGCGCAAATTGCTAACAATCTTCACTTCAATAAACGAGTCAGAAGTGCATTATAGGTATACAAGGACATTGGTTTCTACAAAGTCAAATGACGCACATTACTGCCAGTCACATTTAATGACTATCGAAAGATATATCATTCTTTAACGCCTGACTGATTGAATTTCACCTTGCTGATCTCTGACATAAATATTCTAAGCGTACACTTTTTTCATGCCAAACACTCCGTTAATGTACCCTACAGTTATCTTAATATTGGAATACTAGTGATAGAAATTACAAATTTCACTATGACACTGTTAAGACAGCTTTATTCACACAAAAATTTCCGCCCAGAAGCAAGTGAATCTCTTTGTCCGTCACTGAAAAAGAAATGAGCTATAAATGTAGAATATATGGAAAGCATCTTCAGTAGCCGACATTGTGCCCGTAGCAATAGAAAGGCGAGAATATTTCTAACCTAGCTACGAACAAGAAGTGATATACTATGAACTACCTGTTTAAGGTCATGCACGATCATCTGAAGAGAGTCCAGATTTTCTCCCTAACACCTAAAGTTGACCTCGGTGTACGCTTTATACTCCACTTTTTCGATAACATGTGGTACAGTTTACGAATTGTCGGTATTACATTTTCTTTCCTATCGTTATATTCTTCCCTACCACCACAAGAGAAGCACACTTATTCAACATAGTGTATTTTAAGTCTGCTTCACCTTGTACACCGTCTACATTTATATTAATTAGCACCCTACTACAACATAAAAGTTCAGCTTTTCTCGCTGTAGCGCTGCGGGCAGTCGCTTCAGAAGGAATATGGAACGCTGGAGGAGATGGAATACGAATATTTGAAATTCAGATGTAATACTTATGCATTCAGTTCTGTATCTATGTTGACACAATTGTATGAAATGGTACGTGATGAACGTGGTACGAGCTAAAGAGTGCGATACACGAACGCAGCTGAGGCACGATTTACCGCCTCGTTTTTTAGTTGTGACATTTGCGTGTGTGTTCTCATAGCGAGAGTTTCTTTGATTACGCAGAGTAGCGCTACGAGTTGATCCATGTTCTAAGTAGCCCCTCACTTAATTTTTACTGTGATTCATTTGTTAGTGGCTGCAACCTAAATCCTTGTAACGGAGTGTTCCTTTTTTCTGACGAGTGGCTTGTGATATTCCTGGCCGTGGCCGCCAGTATTTTATTTTGCTAGAAGCTCGCTTTGATGCTGCTTCATATACGTGAAGTAGCATATGATACAAAAGTGGAGTCAGGTACAAGTGACACATGGTAGAGTATGTACCAGCCCCGTGGGAGAGTCCGCCAGTTGAACTGAACTTGCTTCTGATTGGTCGGCACGTTCGGGCTCCAAACGCCAAAACGCCTAACTTCTCTAATTAATTATTCATATAATTTTCATTATATTTAACGCAGTTTTTAGTATGACAATCCCTCATGGTTACCCTAGGATTCTATTGCTTTTGTTTATTAAATTTCACTAGTTTTGAGAATCATAAGAGTAACGACATTGTAACCGGAGTGCTTCGGACACTTTGGGGTCGCTTCGCCGCGCCTAGGAGACGAAGGACTTCGGCTGCGCTACTCAGTCTGTTTCGGGCGTTCTAAATGTTCAAATGTGTGTGAATTCCTAAAGGACCAAACTGCTGAGGTCATCGGTCCCTAGACTTACACACTACTTAAACTAACTTAAACTAATTTATGCTAAGAACAACACACACACCCATGCCCGAGGGAGGGCTCGAACCTCCGGCTGGAAGGCGCGCGCAATCCGTGACATGGCGCCTCAAACCGAGCGGCTACTTCACGCGGCTCGGCCGTTCTGGAGGGCCGGACACGTATCTCAGTATCGTACGTTACTTAGATGTGAGTATGTAAGTGTCACTCTGTTTCGGATTTTCTTCACAGCCGGACATGATGTACTCTATATCGGGCGTAACTTAGTTGTGAATATATAATACTCACTCTGTCCAGTGCGTACCGGAGACCTGGACTTGTACATCATATTTCGGAAGTTGGATGGAATCGTTACCATACAATTAAGAAAGCTATGTCGAGTGGTCTAAAAGACAGTGTAAATGTGTGAAGACTTGAATAATTACCAAACAGGATACATTAATGAGAAGTGCTGCCTACCAACATTGTCAGTACTACAGATCTTGCCCTCTGTAGATACGGAGACTAACCTGGACAAGTGGCATCCCGCAAAAAGCACAATCACATATTCGAACTGAAAGCGTGGCAGCCTCCGCCGAAGAAGGTACCACGACCGACGAGCTGTCTTCTGCGCTGGGGGGACAACTTCAGAAGATAAAAGGTTGGTTGAAAGAACGGTCAGAGTCTCTTATTCAATCTGTCCAGATCTCTCCAGCTTCCAGATCTGACTTCCAAAGGAACACATAATTTATAAGCTGTTGCATGTGCGACGATGTACGGAGTCAACGACGGCGATGGCTGAGGCCTTACCACAATAACGCTGGCCAAAGTGATGCCGAAAACAGAGTGTGGCAGTTTTAGCCTCGATCAACGTCGCTATTAAATCTTTATATTGCCAGAAGTAGACGGATATGGTCGCAATGAATCTAAAGAATTATAGATAACTTCCATTGACTACAAGAGCAGACACTGACTGATAGAAAATTGGCGTGAATAACGTTGAAAGTTTCATGACGTAGTTCGTGGATGATTCTGTTGCATAAAGATAAGTCTCAAAGCTATAAAATTTAGCGAAATGCAGGAGAAACGTCGATGCAGGGTTTGGCATTTGACCCCCAACATAAAAAAATTTAACGCTCTGGCGCAAAGTCACATTATTGTCTGATTAAGTGAATGCGGAACAGTCAATGCCAGCAGTAAAATCCGTTAAATATTTGGGATATGCGTACGAAGCTATTTAAAGTGGAACGACCACATAAAATTAATCGGACTGAGATTCATTGAAATAATCATCAGCAAGTGGTAGTTGACGTACGAAGGAGGTAGCTTACAAAACCCTCGTATGACCGATACTTAAATTCTACTCGTGAGTCTGGAACCCACACCAGATAGGATTTATAGAGGATACACAGAAGGTCAGAAGATGAGCAGCTTATTTCATGGTAGGTTCAATTAGTAGGCGTTAAAGCGTCACGAAGATGATCATCCAACTCTAGTGGCCGACGCTGCAAAATAGGCATTGTACATCATGGTGTGGTTTATTGTTGAAGTCCTGAGAGCGTACGTTTTGTATCCCGCCTGGGAGGCGGCGCGTAGGTAAGAACGGGAAAAGGTACGACAAGTCGGTACTGCGAGAAAATGGTTTACTGGTGCAAAAACAAGGTGATAAACTATTACATAACTTTGTACGTAGGTGCGATGCTGAAGCGAAGTGTCCTGGCTGGCTGCACCTGATGAAATGGGCGGAATCTGTAGCGATGCTCGTAGAGCTCTCCAGTGCCGGATAGAGGGCGCTGTTGTCGGTGTCTGTCGTAGTGCCAACCTAAGCAGTGGCATCGTAGCTATCGATACCACAATACGTTCCTAGACAGTTGAGACGATACATTTCTTCCTTTTACGTGTATAACGTCAAAAGACGTGTAAGGTAAAATAAGAAAGATTCGACGTCACACGGATGACTACCAGCAATCGCACTTCCCGCGCATCATTCGCGACTGGAACAGAAAAGGGTGGGGCGGGGGGAGTGACAATAGTACAACACGTACCTCCGTCATGCACCATAGGATTGCTTAGGGATTATAGATTTAGATAGTTAATAACCCTAGCGTGATTTCGGAGACAGCATCTAGCTCTGTGAGTAATACCGTAGGAATAATCGGTTTGCCAACTATGAAGAATATAAATGTCGATCAGGAGAAGATGCAACGTATTAATGGTGTCTGAGGTTTACAGAGATATTACAGAAGAACAGACGTTAAAATGTGCGGAGCGTCCAAAATATTTATGTTCAGAATTATAAAAAGAGAAAGATCACTAAACTGACTAATTTAGTATGCGGAATCAATGTTCGGAAACGAACACTTTAGGCGGTACAAGGTCTGGAATGGCAAGTATTTACTAGCTGTTTATCTTTGTATTTCGATAGCAAACTGGAATCACATTCCGGAGGCCGACGCTTCGAACCCGCGTCCGGCCATCCAGATTTAGATTTTCAGTGATTTCCCTAAATCGTTCCAGGGAAATGCCGAGACGGTTCATTTAAAATTTAAAAGGGCCCCCTCCTTGACACAATCAGAGACGGGACGTTAAACCCAATCTTCCATCCTTCCTTCTTTGTATTTCAACGCTGGTGTCTCTATCACGCGGCCTCTACTGGTGACATTGTGCTCGTGCAAAACAGGTAGGTGTAGCCTGAAAGCGTCAGGACACCCCGTTAAACGATGTATTTGCCCTACCGTCGTAAACCATTCCCATCAGCTTTAAAGGCTTAGCTCATCCGGTAGCTGGGAGAAGAAGAGCAAGAGATAAACAGTAGACACGATATGTTTGGACATATTCGTCAGCCGCTGAAGCTCATATCAAGAAAGGGCTTTTTATAATTGTCAAAAGCAACCACATTATCCCCTAATAAACACAGTTACAACAGTGCCGGAACTCGTCTTCAAAAGATCCATGGAAAAACCTGAAGGAGGAATTTTCTGATGGTTTCGAACTCCCTCTTACGACTTGGAATGCCCTGAATCACATAAAGACAGGCGTATCCCGGTGTAAAAAAAATTGAGGAAATGGGGCTGTATTCCTACTGATGAACGCTGTGGATCTGGCGATGTTCAATATCCACCCCACTTCATAATCAAAAGAAAGCTGGATGAACGTAGACATGGTTACAGTAAATAATAAGAATATTCAGACAGCTATTTTCTGGACTAATTCTGGAATCTGAATACCTGAAAACCTTAGTGGATACCATTTCCCTTATCACCTGATGTATTATAGTACTATTTAATATGTTTTAATGTGTTGATTTGGTTGTATAAACTAAATTATAATTTTATTCAACAACTTTGTTGTTCCTATTTTATGGTTTCTTGGACAAAAATAAATAAATGATCATGAAGAACAATAGGCATTTGTCTGATATGTCCAAGGCGGATTTCTTTCCTAGGCGGTTTCCTGAAATCGTTGGCGTGAGAAACCACAGTAGACTCTGAAGGTGATATAGTTTGTCGGTTACTAGCTGTCTCTCTCGGTATGCTTCACACAGGCATATTTGAGAGGACGTGGCAAAATTTAAGGCTCGTTTGTGAGGCATATATTATAAGTTTTGGAACGAGGAAAACTCACCGCCCCCGCCCAGGTCAGAAGGCATGACCTCCATGGCCATAATAGAACGTTCTACCCCCTAAAGCACCACGGCCCCCTAAAAACCTGACACTGATCCTGAATTTAAAACTAAAATACAGGGTGTTTCACAATGTCCTGACGATTTCAAAATTGAATATCACAGAAGCTAATCGTGAAACAAAGTGGAAAATTTTACACAAGCTACAACATTTATACAAGTTTACTTACGAAGTACTACAACCGGCAAATGACGACCATTCGTGGCTAGACAATACTCGAGGCGTATCGACCAGTTTTTGAACACATATTTCGTAATTGCTTGAGGATATTTGGAAATTTCATCGTGAATTCGATCTTTTAGCTGTTGCAAACTTCTCGGCCGGTCTTAGTACACTCTCACCTTCAGATAACGCCAAAGGTAAAAGTCTGGCACGATTAAATCAGTCAGGCGAGAAGGCTATTCGACACAAGTGCGTTCGAATGATAACGCATATCACACCGTATTGTGCAACGAGTGGACACCTGCGAAATGTGCAGCTTCGGGACCGGTTTTCATAAAGAACTACCGGGACTTGCCTGTAAACCGATACGTATGCGTTCGATCTTCTCGGGAGTTGGGACTGTTTTCTGAGGGCCGGTTGACTTTCGTTTCGGTGCACCGGCAATTGCACGGAAGTTTCTTACCATTTCAGTATAGTTCCACGAGCAGGAATTGGATATCGCGGCTGAATCTTGAAATGCTTACGAGAGGCACGTTGCACGCGAACGACAGATTCGCCGTACCGAAAAGAGCACTACATGTTGCTTGGACCAGTAGGACACGATTACTGAAATATTTAAGGGACGAAACTCGACATTCCGCACTACGAATACACGGGGATCACCGACGCTGTATCTTGTTATTAGCGCGCGTTCTCCAAATCTGAAATCGTCAACACATTGTGAAAATCTGTGTACCAGGCATTCCCCATTCCGGTAGAAGCAGATTAACACACAGGTAAGGAACATAGATAACGTCAATTAAATTTCATGGTTTCAATACTGTTACTTAAGATTTAAGCAAAGGATCATAAGAGATGTTCACAAGAACACAATTAAAATCACAGTGGTCTACTGAAGTCATAAATGTTAACAGAGTGAGCGAAACAAAGGTTCATTGTAAATAAAGAGTTATTGTTCACCTTGAATATTGTGAAGCGATATTCAACAGCCGGCCGCGGTGGCCGAGCGGTTCTAGGCGCTTCAGTCCGGAACCGCGCGACTGCTACGGTCGCAGGTTCGAATCCTGCCTCGGGCATGGACATGTGATGTCCTTAGGTTGGTTAGGTTTACGTAGTTCTAAGTTCTAGGGGACTGATGACCTCAGATCTTAAGTACCATAGTGCTCAGAGCCATTTGAACCATTTTTATATTCAACAGTCAACCAGTCAAAACGATAATCTCAGTCGTAGAATTAACTCCTGTTAACCATTCCTTGGAATGCACTGCATTCTGATCTGGCTACAAAAGCGAAAGTTGTTGCACACAGCAACGCTTCAGCAGTTAAGACGAAGACGTTTCGCCAGACCAGGAGGAAGCAGTCTCTGTATAAAACAGGCCACTTATGTTCAGAAAATATTCGACAGAGGGAAGTACAGGCACTTAGTATAATCTACTATCACATTTTCAGCTCACAGTTCCAGATGAAACTATAATATTAAATATTGCGAAGTATATAAAGCAGATCCTACGTCACAGTTCTAATATATAAATATTAGGATGGTTTAGAGGCAATCAACAAAGTTTTAACAGTAGCCGAGACTGATGTCACTCGAGCGACACTCGAGTATCGAGAAAAATCGGAGCGCAAAAGTTAGGCATTCGTTATTTTCTCTTCCGAGCGTCGGAAGGACGCCATTCCTACAAAGTGCTTGACTTGTAGCGTGGCTTGCGAGTATTTAAACTTGTTAGGTGGACTATTTCCAGACTCAAATTGGGACCTGCCGGCAGACGAATGGGGCCACCACGTTTATGACAGGAGCGCCAGGCTAAACTGGTTCTTGGGCAACTTTTTACTGCCGCTTGTTCGTAGATTGCTCTGTAATTATGGGCCATGGGCCAAGGCAGTTTGTCATCATAGCCCTAAGGTAATTATCCCACATGGCCTTTCACCACAACATCAAACAAACTGGAATGTATTGTCCGCTATTCGGTGTCTGCTGCCAGATCACGACTTCACACTATCCGATGATGACGTAAGTCACTGAGATGGTAGTAAGCACCAAAGAGATAAATCGGTGCAATAATTGCATTCACCGAGTTACACAAACTGCTACACGCATCACTACAAATAAAGTATATCCACACCCTATCTACTTCTATAGCAGAACGGTAGAACTATTTATTTCGACGGTTCCTTTCACTTTTTTACAGGTTGCAGCAAAAAACTTTAGTAAAGGTGATTTTACGTCTTCTAACGCAACACAAAAAATATCGCATAAGGTGAGAAAATTAATCAGACCCTCAATACCTTTTTATATATTCTGCATATGAGAAAAACGAAGGAAATTACTGAACGCTTTGATCTAAAAGACTTCGCTAAGGAAAGAGTATCTCAACATAGATGAGAATATATATAAATAAAAAAAAGCTAAGCTTCGATCGGAATAACCAAAATTCAGCTACTTCAGATAGCCCAGCTACAAGATACGATGTCATACAGAGCATGAATATATGGAACTTTAATTTAGGGTTGCCCTTATTTCACCGGCGTAATGGCGACAGGGAGCTTTGTGGGTAAAGCCAGCCAGAAAATCCAAAGGTGCGAGATTCGACCCCCACTGGTTTTCAGTTAGAACTTCTTCCATCTCTTGCGTCGATGAACGTGAAAAATGCCGAGTTGCACCGTGGTTCGGAATCCACGTTGATCTGTAAGTACCGCTGCAACTGACTGAGGAAGTCAATTTAAAGATTGGAGGAAGCCGAAGTCAGCCACTTCCAATGTAACCATGTGTAGAAAAGAACTCTGGTCTCGTGTCAAGGCAGTAAAGTGAATTTCTGTTACGGTGTAGCAACAGGCAGTCAATGCTGACACTATTGTTCCTGTTTTAAGTTACAAAGACATAACAGAAATGGAACCTATATCCAAGTGAACACTGCTTGTGATAAACATGTTATTTGTGAGAACTGAAAGAAATGTTAATAGAAAAGTTTATCGTATTCAGTACGTCTCTAATTTCATGGTATTAAATAGCACAAAAAATATGCCCGTCAAAAAAATTCATTGTACTAATGAGGATTCAAAGGTTCTCCATTACTCTACAAAAAGGAACATTGCGTCGTAGTACAGTTAGAACGTAGATTCTCTTTTATTTCAGCTAATTGATTATGTATAAAATTCCAAGACATGAAAGCGAATTTACAGGTACCTATATATCGCAAACACCGTAAATTAAAGCAACTTCCACTGACTGTCTGCTAATCGTGGACGGTGCTTTGCCTTTTATGTGGCCAGTTAATAAAAGAAAGTGGAGGACTTTAGAACAACATGGACAACGTCAACGATAGATTGAGCTGCGAAGTGTCCATTACCTTCGGTTTTCGCCGAAAGCGTCCCTAAAGACTTGAACTGTTGATGACTGAAGAAGTAAAACAAGTTGATACTATTTATATTCTTTGTAATATCATCTATCTCGCAGAAGGATTTCTATTTAAAGACTAGTAGCTTATCTAGCGGAAAACTGTTACATACTTATTTGTGTTATTAAACTAAGTATTGTCTCCTGTAACGTGAATTCATCAGCAAATGGACAGAATGCAGTCACTTTACCACCCCGTCCCCGTAACTAAATTCTGTTATGTAAAGGTTTTTTAAAATTACCGCTACCAGTCACAAACTTTGTCAACTATTATATTACTTATTTATTTAGTGACGTGTTTCTACATCTACATTTACATTTATACTCCGCAAGTCCCCCAACGGTGTGTGGCAGAGGGCACTTTACGTGCCACTGTCATTACCTCCCTTTTCTGTTCCAGTCGCGTATGGTTCGCGGAAAGAACGAATGTCTGAAAGCCTCCGTGCGCGCTCGAATCTCTCTAATTTTACATTCGTGATCTCCTCGGGAGGTATAAGTAGGGGGAAGCAATATATTCGATACCTCATCCAGAAACGCACCCTCTCGAAACCTGGCGAGCAAGCTACACCGCGATGCAGAGCGCCTCTCTTGCAGAGTCTGCCATTTGAGTTTGCTAAACATCTCCGTAACGCTATCACGGTTACCAAATAACACTGTGACGAAACGCGCCGCTCTTCTTTGGATCTTCTCTATCTCTTCCGTCAACCCGATCTGGTACAGATCCCACACTGATGAGCAATACTCAAGTATAGGTCGAACGAGTGTTTTGTAAGCCACCTCCTTTATTGATGGACTACATTTTCTAAGGACTCTCCCAATGAATCTCAACCCAGTACCCGCCTTACCAACAATTAATTTTATATGATCATTCCACTTCAGATCGTTCCGCATGCATACTCCCAGATATTTTACAGAAGTAACTGCTACCAGTGTTTGTTCGGCTATCATGTAATCATACAACAAAGGATCCTTCTTTCTATGTATTCGCAATACATTACATTTGTCTATGTTAAGGGTCAGTTGCCACTCCCTGCACCAAGTGCCTATCCGCTGCAGATCTTCCTGCATTTCGCTACAATTTTCTAATGCTGCAACTTCTTTGTATACTACAGCATCATCCGCGAAAATCCGCATGGAACTTCCGACACTATCTAGTAGGTCATTTATATATATTGTGAAAAGCAATGGTCCCATAACACTCCCCTGTGGCACGCCAGAGGTTACTTTAACGTCTGTAGACGTCTCTCCATTGATAACAACATGCTGTGTTCTGTTTGCTAAAAATTCTTCACTCCAGCCACACAGCTGGTCTGATATTCCGTAGGCTCTTACTTTGTTTATCGGGCGACAGTGCGGAACTGTATCGAACGCCTTCCGGAAGTGAAGGAAAATAGCATCTACCTTGGAGCCTGTATCTAATATTTTCGAGGGAATACCTTATCTTCAGGCTAAATGGCATTACAAAAACAACTTTACAATAAGGTCATACGGATGTTACATAGTCTTTTCGTAAATGCTGTGGTCAACCTTGTTCTTCTGGCGTGGCAGAACAAAGTATTTCAGTTCGCTCTTGCCGTATGCTGCTGTCGAGACGGTGGTGTTCTGGATAAGGAGTCTCGGGACCCTCTGTAAGGTGATCGTCTTCCTCGGTCGTTTCTTGATACTGCATACGTATTAAAGAGTCGTCCGACAGGGTTAGACGTCGTTTCTTCCACCGTTTCGGATACCGTTGCTTACGCGTGTGCGCGTGTGTATCCGAATGTGGGTGAGTGTCTCTGTCACCACTGCAGTCGGGCACGAAGTCACAATTCGACTGTCGATGACCATCTGCTCATGCCGTCTCCTTACTGGTGGTATCGGTCCGTGCTGCTGGGTGGGGGACGTCGCCGCCGTCACCATGCTCCCATCGTCATCCGCCGGCTTTTCGACTGGCCTGTCCAGCTGTTGGGCGCTGTTAACGTTCGGTGGGGCGTCCTTCCGGAACACATTTGAATATGTGAGAGGGAAGACGTCGCCACAGGTCTGCTACAGATTCACCTGTCGGTATCTGTGGAATTCTTCGTCGGAGACACGCTGAGAGAACGTGGCATTCCTGACAACAATCTGAGCAAGTTTCCGGCTGACTGTCGTAAATGACTATCGGTCGGCAGCCTCCAATTGTGAGATAGGACGACGCATGTTTTGATAGCTCGATCCGTATTTGTCGCACACCATAAAGTACTGGGTACGTGGTAAGGGTTGTCCATTTTTCTGCTATGTGACTAAGTACACGTCCGTAGAGTTGTAGCACATTAAAAATCTCAAATGGTAGCTCAAATACTCGTATAGTTCTCAATCCAAGTCCAACATTATCAATTGCTACCGTTCCGACATGGCCGTCTGAATCTTTAAATTTAAGTCCATCTTTATGATCGCGTACGATCTTGTCACACTCCGTGTCGTTGATCAGTTTGACGTAGACCATATTGTTTGTGATATAGAAGTGAATGCCAGTCGTATCTTGAGGTTCAATTTCAATTTCTTCACGTATAAAGCGTTCTATTTCAAATAACTTTGGTCGGGCAAATTCGCTATTAAAGCTGATCTTGATAGTAGATTGTCGGTACGAATGAGCCATTCTAGTTCGAGAGCGTAAGCACTAGCAAAGGCTAACACGGAGTAAAGAACCTCGTACGCGTTAAGCACCGCGGCAGGGACGTAAACAGACGTCCGCGCCGCACGACTGCGGAAATCAGACGGCCACTAAGCCACCCTGGCACAGCGGTACAGACAACTGCACGGATCACCATCTTCAATCCAAATTCCCACTGCCACCCCACTCTACTTAAAATTCCTCGTCACACACGAACAGAATTGCTGAAGCTCTCCATGTTCTGGAATAGCACCTCAGCATCGAACTTAACTGGAGGATCCGTGCAGTTCTGTGAACCGCTGAACCAAGGAGACTTAGCGGCTAACACCCGTGAATAGTAAACAGAAAACCCAGGTTCGATTCCCAGCCTTGATACTAATTTTCACTCCTTGCCCCTGGCTTTATACGTAAAAGAATGAATTAATCAACCTGTGATCGCTGATGATTAGTTCTTGAGACACTCAGTGTTTTGTAAACCTACAAGACCGATTATTCATGGTCGTAATATGACTGATCTGCATTGTCGTAGGCAGTCCTTCACTCGACAGGTGTGTCACTTGTCAAATTATGCACATGGAACTGACCGCCATTACTACTAGGTTGCTGCAAAAGTTCGATGGATTTTTGTTTTGTATGTTGGTATTCCGGTTGCTATGGGTTTATTTACCGATTGTCATTTTCTATATGTAGTTCACTGTTGCTATTTGAGTTTACGTACGCGTATTGTCATTTTCTCGTCTGGAGATAGTGAGTGAAACTGTGGACGCTAGAAATTGGGTTGTCAAGCGGAGAAATCAGATCATTTCCGACTTATTCTTCTGTTTAAGTTCACTCTAGTGATGAGAGCAGAGGACGCAGCCAGAACCACGTGAACCGCGTACAGGGAGGGATACTGTCATTGGACCGAGCACGGCAAGAAAGTGGTTTTCTCGGTTCAAGGAGGATCATGTTGAGATTAGAGAATCTTCTCGTTCAGGAAGTCCTTACGGGTTTAGTCAAGACCTTTTAAATACATTAATCCACAATAATCTACGTCAATGTACTCGAGAACTGGCAGATGTTATGAATGTTCAATTGTGTGTGAATTCCTAAAGGAACAAACTTCTGAGGTCATCGGTCCCTAGACTTACACACTACTTAAACTAACTTAACGCTAAGGACAACACTCACACCCATGCCAGAGGGAGAACTCGAACCTCCGGCGGGAGGGGTCGCAGTATTAGCGAGATGGCGTCTGTAACCGGGCGGCCACTCAGCGCTGTGCAGATGTTATGAACAGTGATCATTCCACCGTACTGCGACAATTGCATGCAATGGGGAAGGTTCAAAAATCGGTACTATCGTACCACATCGTTACTGGTGCTGATAAATGGTGTCTTTATGCTAATACCAGGAAAAGAAAGGAATTTTTGAGCCCAAACAAAGCAGCGACTCCCTGTACAAAGACCTGAGCACCTCCAGAAAAGACAATATTGCGCATCCGATGAAAGAGCGACGCTGTGATGTACTACGAATTGCTTTCTCAAGGAGCAGCCATCACCGCTGACATTTATTGTTAACAACTTAGATGTCTTGCAGACGCAGTCCAAGAACAACGACCAGGAAGACTGCGTGAAATGACGCTGCTCCAAGATAACGTACGCCGGCATTCTGCTAGAGCCAACCACAATACAGAAATTGGGTTGGGAAGTCATTCCGCACCCACCTTATTCACCTGACGTTGAACCCCCATCACATATTCGCTTTTTCCGCTCTCTATCGAACAACCGTCAAGGATCTTCCTTTCGGGGTGAAAACGCCTTGATCACTTTAGGGAAATCTGGATGGCTGGACCGGGATTTGAACTGCTGTTCTCCAGAATAAGAGTCCAGTGTCATACCACTGCGTTACCCACCTCGTTCATTTTCTTTGAGAAACTGCTTAATGACAAGTGGAAAAACGCACAATACTACTACAAGAACATTTTTATGGTTTTCCGGAAAATTTACAAATGGAAAATGTTAAAGAATTTTGGAACGCTATAAAGGGCGTATACAAAAAGATTCAGTGAGATAGGACCGTAAAAATGCATTTTTCGCAAAAACCTTTAAATTTATTCCCATAATATCGTGGTGATGAGAGCTATGAACATGGTTAGCACTTCCGTCATATACGGGCTGGTTATAAATTGAGAGGATCCCCATGACAAACGAGTGATCGTAGGATCACGAAACTTTGTGGAAGTATTTATAAGGACATGCGGCAGATAAATAACGAGTAAATCATTGAAACACATTTCAGTTTCCACATGAGAGTGTAAAATTTGTTGCTTGCGTGCCAGAGCACTAGAGATTGCTCTGCTGCTGGACTACGGAAAGTTCAATTGTCGTGACACACCTCGTGCACTGGTTCAGAATCACACATTACGTTCTGCAGCCTCAACCGTGACAACAGTAACTTCCTCAAGAACTTGTGGCACAGTTGCCCATCGGTCTCTCCGACGATCAAATCCCAAACCGCCAATTAATTCAAACTTCCGAATCATGTTCTTCAACCCCAACTGGTCTAGATGTTATTTTGATCACTTTTTAGGACTTCTGAAAAAGGCTATATTATTATAGTTGAAACCATGGTCAAGATTTCGAATAAACATAGTTAGTGCAACTGCGGGCTGCTTTTCATTCGAGACAATTTCGTAACGGTTGCTAATGTTGCTGCCATGATGAAAATAATTGATAGGGGTGTTGCAAGCAGACAGTCACTAATATAGTAATCTGCATATCGGATACTTTTATATGGGCACTGTAAATTCGATTTGGACTTGCACTTTTGTGTACGGACTCGCTCTTGAACTTAGTGTAGCTTTCATGTAGATAGAGGTGGATACTGCCACGCTGTTTGCTATCTCGCAGACACTTCAAGGCAAGGTTCTCATTCAAAATGGCCGAAAATTCGGTTGTGTTTTTATTGCAGTTTTTGAAAGGTATATGTGCGTAGAATATAGGGAAGAAGAGGTCTTTTTAATCGGTACGTTAGAAACGTTGCTGCAGCCCATTGTCAAAAGCAGTGTCGCGGCCGCCGTGGGACGCTCTCAGCCCCTCAACTCAGATATAAAACTTGTCGTGCCGTGACGCACGTTCACAAAATGATTAATATTGCAGTATGCAAGCAAACATATTAAACGAGAAAGCTGACGATCAACGTGAGCAGGCTGCCGAGGGCAGCGTATCTAGCTCAGCGAGAACGGCAGTTTTTCACCAAGATCAACGAGGGAATTGCTCTCAAGGAACAATTCGAGTTAGAGGATGAGTTGATATAAGGTCTTGGAATTGCAGAGTGAACTTTAGTATCGAAAACATTTTTTTTGTCAAGTTTTGGCCAAAATTGGTCAATACATAGTTTTGGTCTTCTATATAGGATTGGACAGTTTGAATTTTGAAAATCTAATTTGATGTTTGTGACTCAAATGGCTCTAAGCATTATGGGACTTAACATCTGAGGTCATCAGTCCCCTAGAACTTAGAACTACTTAAACCTAACCAACCCAAGGACAAAAATGGTTCAAATGACTCTGAGCACTATGGGACTTAACTTCTGAGGTCATTCCCCTAGAACTTAGAACTACTTAAACCTAACTAACCTAAGGACTGCACACACATCCATGCCCGAGGCAGGATTCGAACCTGCGACCGTAGCGGTCACGCAGTTCCAGAATGAAGCACCTAGAACCGCTCGGCCACTCCGGCCGGCTTGATATTTGTATTCAGCGACATTAAAAATACACATCAACAAGCAGTTTTCATGCAGATTGAGCTAATAATACATATACAAGTTTTGCGTAAACTTTAAATAGATCTTTCTTTAGAAACGATTTTTCAAAACTGTGTGCTGCATAAAATAAAAACGGTTCAACCTGTTAACTTCAACCTTTGACCCAGGAAAGGCAAACACATTTCTTGGGAGCTTATACCTATAACACATGTCATTTGTTACAATTATTTTTTATAAACCCATAAAGGGTGAAACACACCCTACAAATCGAACTAAAATTTCGAGTTAGTACAGTATCGTTAATTTTAAGGTTATTTCATTGTGGTTAGGTAATAAGTTCCCATAAATTTAATGTCGTATTGACTGATGTTATCCATTTTCGATTTCAGATAACTTATGAGCAGCTACACTGCGCGCAGTCTGCGTACTTCAAACTCGCAGACCCTTGACCAAACCATAATTACGTGAGCCACTTTTTTACTGAAAATCTAAAATAGAGTTCAAAGTACGCTCAATCATAATCCCCAAACGGATCCTATGTATGTCTTTTTATTGTCTCAAAAGATTTTATTTTTTGTCATTTGAGTGAAACCTAGCCTTAATCCATTCTGCCAATAAGAGTGCTGAAAACGACTTCTGTATTCGTAACTTCTATATTTAAATCAGTCCTGTAGAACGTTGTTTTGAAAGCTATGCTTAGCCCAGTTTAGACTGTAAGATTTAAATCCACTACAGTGTATTAGCACTCACGCTGCACAGCGTGGTTGCGATGCCCGTCGTTAAATGCACACCTTCTGAGCTGATATTCACGCCGTCATAAAGCTGGAACAGTATAACGAGTCAGACATACGACGTTTCGCGCGGACGCTTCGTTTTACCTCGAATATATCGCGTTAAGAATGGAACTCTGGTAACGGATTTGTTTCTCGCATTGTCCCCCTGTCTTTTAGAGCCTTGCTACTTTCTGTTTATGTTTGTAGTAAATACGTGGAACACACAGTTTTGGATAAAAGTTCTAAATACCGAGGCCAGCTTTAGCTTCGCTAGTGCATTTATTTAATTCCATCTAACAGCTTCCAGTTATTCATCACCTACGTTTCCTGTCACCTTGATCATTTCCTGGATTTCAAATGACCGCTAGCTAACCTATGAGCTATGACTATTGACCTCTCCTCTCTTCATCCCACACAACATAATGAAAACAAGCTTAACGGTTTATCTATACCATGTGTCCTTCCTAAGGGTGATTAGGTGCCTTTCCTCTGGTGTTTCGGTGTATATTTGCAATTTCGTTTTTACAACGGGTAGCTGGAGGCAACCGAATACAATACTACTGATCACTTCTTCCATGAGAAGTTCAGCGTCGATGGAAAGCACCAGTTTGTTTCTCGTTACAAACAAAATAACTTTTAAAGGCGAGAGTGCCGTGTCTGTTCGCTAGAGCAGTCCCAAATTAGTCTAGTGCAGTATTCATTCAATAGACATACATAAAAAGCGACAGTAAAACACGAAGATCAACCTATACTCCAACAGCGACAGCACCATCCTGGCCTGCGTTGACTGCCATGCAGCAGCGCTGCTCAATTGTTGGTGGAGTATTGGTTATTCTCCGAACTAGGCACCTCTCTTGGGAAGACTTGGTGTGTAACCTGTGCCTCAGACGAGCTATTAATTACTTTAAAGTTTTTTTTTTCCACTTACGATGTTATTAATTGCAAGCAACAAACAGAGCACAAATGACGTTTATCAATGCCAATTAAAACTTCAGTCGCAAATATACAGGGTGGTCTATTCATAGTGACTGGGCCAATATATTTCACGAAATAAGCATCAAACGAAAAAATTACAAAGAACGAAACTTGTTTAGCTTGAAGGGGGAAACCAGATGGCGCTATGGTTGGCCCGCTAGATGTCGCTGCCATAGGTCAAACGGATATCAACTGCGGTTTTTTTTAAAATAGGAACCCCCATTTTTTATTATATATTTGTGTAGTACGTAAAGAAATATGGATGTTATAGTTGGGTCACTTTTTTCGCTTTGTGATAGATGGCGCTATAATAGTCACAAACATATGGCTCACAATTTTAGACGAGCAGTTGGTAACAGGTAGGTTTTTTAAATTAAAAGACAGAACGTAGGTACGTTTGAACATTTTATTTCGGTTGTTCCAATGTACTACACGAATATGTAACAAAAATGGGGGTTCCAATTTAAAAAAACGCATTTGATATCCGTTTGACCTACGACAGCGCCATCTAGCGGGCCAACCATAGCACCATCTGGTATCCCCCTTCAAGCTAGACAAGTTTCGTTCTTTGTAGTTTTTTCGTTTGACGCTTATTTCGTGAGATATTTGGCCCGGTCACGATCAATGGACCACCCTGTATATTAGTACGCTGCAGAACAAATGAAATGGTTCCATTTCTAGTCTGTATTAATAAAGTGTGCTTATAGTTTTACTTGGGTGATTGTTAATTATAAACTGATTGGACTGTTGTTGGACACACACAGAGATATGACGTGATATCACGGCTGGGTCAGCTGTTAGCGCCGGTGAGTCACTGACTGCTGTTCATTGATTCACACGTTATCAGGACGCCTTGGCCCGGTGCGCCGTACAGCTATGATCGAGTCACAGTACTCTTCATATGTGGACACGACTCCCTTCAGCCGTTTATTACCTGTTATGTGTCACTTTTTGTCTTTTAGTGCCGGCTGCGGTGGTCTAGCGGTTCTAGGCGCTCAGTCCGGAACCGCGGGACTGCTACGGTCGCAGGTTCGAATCCTGCCTCGGGCATGGATGTGTGTGATGTCCTTAGGTTAGTTTGGTTTAAGTAGTTCTAAATTCTAGGAGACTGAGGACCACAGATGTTAAGTCCCATAGTGCTCAGAGCCATTTGAACCATTTGTCTTTTAGTGGCCACGCATTAGCTTATCATTCATATGACTCATTTGACAGTACTATTCATAAACTCGCTTGACTTAATTCCTTTTGCCCCGGAAGGGGCATAGGGCATCCAGGATAACTCGACATCCAACTTTGTCTTTGACCATTTCCCTCAGTTCCGCCCAGGTCTTGCCAAGTCTCGTTGTCCCCTGGGGATACCTTTACAGTGCCTTCTTCTCGATTGCTTCATCTGGATTTCTCAATATATACGCCAGCCATCTACACTTTCTCTCACGTATCTGTTCTTCTGTAGATATCTGGTTTGTTTTTCTCCAGAGATTCTAATTACTTATGTTTTCTGGCCACCAGATAATTATTATGCGCCTCAGATACCTACATTATGTGATCAAAAGTATCCGGACACCCCTAAAAACATACGTTTTTCATATTAGGTGCATTGTGCTGCCACCTACTGCCAGGTACTCCATATCAGCGTCCTCAGTAGTCATTAGACATCGTGAGGGCGCAGAATGAGACTCTCTGCGGAACTCACGGCCTTCGAACGTGGTCAGGTGATTGGACAACACTTGTATCACATGTCTATATGCTAGATTTCTACACTCTTAAACATCCCTAGGTCCACTGTTTCCGATGTGATGGTGAAGTGGAAACGTGAACAGACACGTACAGCACAAAAGCGTACAGGCCGACGTCGTCTGTTGACTGACAGAGACCGTCGGCAGTTGAAGAGGGTCGTAATGTGTAACAGGCACACGCGACTGCTACGGTCGCAGGTTCGAATCCTGCCTCGGGCATGGATGTGTGTGATGTCCTTAGGGTAGTTAGGTTTAAGTAGCTCTAAGTTCTAGGGGACTGATGAACTCAGATGTTAACTCCCATAGTGCTCAGAGCCGTTTGAACCGTTTTGTAACAGGCACACATTTATCCAGATCATCGCACATGAACTCCAAACTGCATCATAATCCACTGCAAGTACTATGATAATAAGGCGAGGGTGAGAAAACTTGGATCTCATGCTGAAGCGGCTGCTCATAAGCCACCCCTTGCGCCGGTAAATGCTAAACGATGCCTCGCTTTGTGTAAGGAGCGTAAGCATTTTACGACTGAACAGTGGAAGAACATTGTGTGGAGTGACGAATCACGATACACAATGTGGCGATCCGATGGCAGGGTGTGGGTATGGCGAATTCCAGGTGAATGTCATCTGCCAGCGTGTGAGGTGTCAACAGTAAAATTCGGTCGCGGTGGTGATATGATGTGGTCGTATTTTTCATGGAGAGGGCTTGCACCCATTGTTGTTTTGTGTGGCATTATCACAGCACAGACCTACAATTGACATTGAAGCACCTTTTTGCTTCCCAGTGCTGAAGACCAATTCGGGGATTTCGATTGCATCTTTCAACACGATCGAGCACCTGTTCATATTGCGTGGCCTATGGCAGAGTTGTTACACGGCAATAACATCCCTGTAATGGACTGGCGTGCACAGGGTCCTGACCTGAATCCTATAGAACAGCTTTGGGATGTTTTGGAACGTCGACTTCGAACCAGGCCTCACCGACCGACAAGGATAAGTCTCTTCAGTGCAGCACTCCGTGAAAAATGGGCTGCCATTCCCCAAGAAACCTGCCAGCACGTGATTGAACTTTGCCTGCGAGAGCGGTCATCAAGACTAAGGGTGGGCCAACACCATTTTGAATTCTAGCATTGCCCATGGAGGGCGCCACGAACTTGTAAGTCTTTTCACCCAAGTGTCCGGATACCTTTGATCACATAGTGTATTTATGAAGTTCTATAAATTCAGTTTGTAATTTAACTGACTCAAATAATTTACACAGTTAAACATTCAGCTTGATGGAGGCATTCGTTCTATTGTCTAATTAGAGTTGCTTACATGATTCTAAAATAAAAGTAATATAAACGTAAATTTCAGCAAGATAAAACAACCATGATTTCACGAAATTTTTCATTTTGATGCTAGTTTTGTACTTCGTGGGGACAGTGGGCTGGGAACACGTGGTAACACACAAGAAAATCTGTTCCGTCTGATTTCTTTTATTCTCTTTGTGGAAAAGGTGCGCAACATGGAAAGTACGAGTCAAAAACGAAAAAGAAGTGAGAAGTAATTGTGTTTTGGAGCGTGTAGCGCAATGTTTTGGTAACGTATACGAACCGTCTGCGATTGTTTAGATGGTCAGTGAATGAACCACTTATCCTGCGAACCACTCCAGTTCCACGGGAGGACATAAACGTATACTGCTACAGGTAAACTGCCACTTTCAGAAATTAATAAAATCCTTACGCACATCTTACTCCACTCATACATGCCCATCGTCAACTAGAGAAACAAAAACTACTCATCCGTTTGAAATCATTGCATTTCTCCACCTACGAGTGACATCCTCGTCAGAAAATTGTATGTTCCTCCTCAGGTTTCAAGCTGTCTCCATACCCAATTTCACTGAAATCATTTCAGTGATTTAGTCGCGAAAATGCAGCGGACGGGGCTACCGCCACATTTCTTGTATTATCGCAAGGAAGTGTCGATTAAACTCGTTGACAATTATATAAGTAATGTATTCATTATCTTAAATCGTACTATATAGAACAAATCTACAAAAAAAAAAAAAAGCATTTACACAAATAAAATAAAGTTCAACAGCCAAAGAGTAATTAGCTTTTCCAAAGATAAAAATATTTCCCTAATTGCGTAATATACTTCAAATGGATAAATATATTGTATGACAGACTTTCTGAAGTAGCTTACGTCGTTCCTCAGCGTTCAAACTATCCCCATACCAAATTTCTTCAAAATTGATTCAACGGTTTTGTCGTGAAAAGGTGACAGATGGAGTTACTTTGGCTTTTATAATATCAGTATGGATCAGTTTCGGTACTGACTATGCTGTGAACTACGTCATTCGTTCTATTGCCTAATGACAATTACTTATACGATTCTAAAATAAAATTTAGCAAGATAAAACAACGATAACTTCACAACATTTTTCATGTTGATGGGAGTTCTTCTACTTCGTGGGGATGGTAGAGATGGGGGCATCTGGTAACTATAGGGAAGAAATTATGATGCAGAATGTGATGAAACAACTCGCTTTGACTCTGCCCACTTTATTTCTGCTTTATTCCTCGTCAAGACTTGGCCATTCATACCGTGGCATGGGTCTTGTGGAGGAAGTAAATTAAACAGCGTTGGAGGCCAGAAATCTGTATCAATGCGCGATAATTGATAGCAAAGTACTGAGACATTGGATAGTACAGCAGCCGTGTGAAAAATGCTTCATCGTGCTAAAATACTTAAGGAAGATGATATTCTGGTGATCCATGACGAAAAAATCCGGTTTTAGATTTACGCAATTAAAAAACTCTTCTGCGTACCTCGGATCATGGGTTTGTTTCACTACCGGTTTCCAAATTGTACTGTAGAGAATGGAACATGTTTTTTACGTCAGTGAACATAAATCATAATAAAGAAGATTATATTTGTTGCATAATGTACAAGTTGCATAACGTATAGTTATTGTATATATCACACCTCAGTAGTTGTACTTATCCGAACAGACAGACAAGTCCGGGCAGCTCATGTCACTGCACATGCAACAGTTTACTTACTCAGCATCACTCATCATAACATAACTACTGATATGCGAGCGCAGCCCAGGTAACAGTTAGTAATTTATAAAACTGAAAGTCTGCGACTGTCAGTCTACCCACTAGATGCTGTCACCACAGAAAACGCTGTTCTGCAGGAAATCCACAGCAGAATAACTTTCCAGTTCCAATGATGGAACCCAGTAACGGAACTTGTGCCCTTTCCTCTCTCCACTTTTATCCACATGGATGTCCTTTGCAAGAACACAAGTGTTGAAGTTAGCGTGGTGACATTTTCTAAATGTCACTCTCCACATAATGCTACAACGAGAAAGCTGTGTAGGCAGCCATGAAAAAATGAGAGGAAGATTACGGTTCAGCGTCCCGTCGACGACGAGATTATTACAGAAGGTGAACTGACTTGGTTATGGGAAGGATACTGACTGTGTCCTTTTGAGAGGAACCATCTCTGCATTTCCCATAACTGCTGTAGGGGAAGACTGGAAACCACAAATATGAATGGCCAAATGGAGATTTCAATCGCCGCCCTCTCGAATACTAGTGACGTGTCTTAACCACTGCCTCATCTCGCTTGGTAACAAACCTTAACTACATCCAATAATTTTATTGGTCGAACCAACCGCGGCCTCTAAATGGAGTAGTTTTTTTGATATTTCATAATTACTGAGCTACACGTGCGAGGGTAAGGTGGAGTTTATTGCCTCAATGTTTATGTGATATCGTTATTTTTATTACCAGTAAAACTGTGACTATATTTTTCACAAAATATCGTTTCATCTATTTTGGCTAATTAATTCGACGTTTTCATGAATGAGGAATGTGTTTCACGTTGCGTTATGGTATGACGTCTAGCGGCAGAACAGGCACCTGATTTCTTACCCATAGTGATTGTTGTTATTATGACAAGAGAAAATTCATCATAAGCTGGAGTTGTGCCCCATATCATATTCATGGATAGGTTGCACGTACAGCTTCCAGCCATAAAGACCACCAGTGAAACTCCACCGTCATCTTCCTACATGCGCCGCTATTCATACAGGCAAACAAATCCTCAAGTCGACGTTTAGTTCGAACATCTCAGTGTTGTACTAGCCACAGTCCGATTACAGGTGGTATTTCTTTGCCTTGCTTCAGCTATCGAACGCACTTATCCACCCTGTTATAGGATGACCTAAAGCTTAACGTACACTCGAACCACGAGGCAACTTAGCAATTTACACATACACATACCAAGCTAGAACTGAATGAACGGATAAATATGAAGAAAATCCTTATGATCGATCGAAAATTGAGTACTGGACATTAGGGGTTGCTTTCTGAGACCTACTTTCTACTTCGACCCACGTATCTGTTCACACTGATTGAGTATTCTAATTGGAAAGAAGTGCTTGAGAAAATCTAAAGTGCTCACAGCTCCATTAAATCGGAATTATATGAATATGAATATGAAGGTAAAAAGACGCTTAACTTAACAATGTACTGACACAATGGGAAACAAGATGTAGGCACATCACGAAAGAGATGGACGAAGTCGTGGGAACCGAATAGGCCTGCATGCTAATCCTGAATGGGAGATCGAAAATCATTAAGTGGTGGTAATTAATATTCAAAGAGCTTTGATGGATTACATTATGTGATTCATGAATTAGCTGTCTCAGTATGTGTTCAACGAAAAAAGAGGGTGTTGTTCTACTTAGTGTTACTGACATAAAGTTATACGGTATTAGGCGTGTCAGATATTTTTATAGTTATCTAACTATGTCGAATCAGGAGCAATGTAATCAATGAAACTTCGTAATGCCAAGGAGAGGACGGGAGAGTACTTTATGCACACAGTTTGAAAATACTGTAATCTAGTAAGTTGCTTTACATTTTAAAATTAAAGAAGCTATTTAACGTTTTTAAGTCTTAGTAGCAGATGTCAGTTTCCGCAATGAAAGTCATATTCTATATTTTCAGGGTCAGGACCTTACTTACACATCAGTGTCTCTTTAAAAAGTACATTATGATCAAAAGTAAGCAACAACTAAAGAAACTTGAGTTTTTAAATTTTTTTGTAGTGGTCATAACGTACCCCCGCCGCCCGTCTCTTTAGGTATTACACGTGTGAAAGTGCTGTGATATTGCTAAGAGCGTGCTAAAACGTATGTTGAATTTTTTTATGCTGTGCATAAAGTGCCCAACCCCAATCCCTTGGTAATGTGCTTTATGTAAGGCTATCGCGAAATATGGGAGAGAGTGTCACAGAAATGATACAGGATTTGGGCTGGACATCATTAAAAGAAAGGCGTTTTTCGTTGCGACGGAATCTTCTCACGAAATTCCAATCACCAACTTTCTCCTCCGAATGCGAAAATAATTTGTTGACACCGACCTACATATGGAGGAACGATCACCACGATAAAATAAGGGAAATCAGAACTCGTACGGAAAGCTATAGGTGTGCGTTCTTTCCGCGTGCTATACGAAATTGCAATAATAGCGAATTGTGAAGGTGGTTCGATGAACCCTCTGCCAGGCACTTAAATGTGATTTGCAGGGTATCCATGTAGATGTAGATGTAGATGGTATTGCCAGGGTTAAATCCTTAGAAATGCCCAAGAAATTGGAAATTTGTGGTAAGTTCGTATGGGACCAAACTGCTGAGGTCATCGGTCCCAAGGCTTACGCACTACTTAATCTAACTTAAACTAACTTACGCTAAGAACAACATATGCACCCATGCCCGTGGGAGGACTCGAACCTCCGATGGGAACAGCCGCTCGAACCATGGCAAGGCTTCCAAGACAGCGCAGCTACCCGGCGCGAAACGCCCAAGAACACTTTAAAGCAGAGCAATAAATAATATACACACATTCATAAAATTAGCGGTAGATATTGCTGAAGAGGGCTTCCACGTTGAACGTTTTAGCAGATGAAAGCTGTAACACCTCGCTAGCAAGCAGAGAGCAGCAGCTTATTGCGCCATCAGTCCCTTACGTGACATGAATACTTTAACGAGGAACTCACTAATCCCTATGATTTCGGAGTAAAGGCATAATTTGCGACAGTGAAAAAGAACTGAATAATTCAGATGGTCTTTGTAAATTAATGCAAGCTAAGCCCAGTACAACCCCGTAACATATGGGACAGTGTTATCGAGTAATTACCTGTACTACCAAAAACGGCCAGCCTGTACAAATTTACCGTCTAAAAAGTGAACATGACAAATGTACACATTAACATTGAAATTTGTAACGACAGTTAACCCCTTAATGCCACGTGTCACGAATTCACATCATACGTAAGCGACGCTAATAATTGGAAGCTTAACATTTTGAGCGGCAGTAGTGGTAGGAGCAGATTCTGTGCGAAGCTATAAACGGCTCTGGCGCGTGCTGCCATTCCCTGTGTGTTTAGGGTACTTCTAGAGAGACTTCCTGTTCGTGTCTATGTTCACGACATACACACGAGAAGTTACCGTTACTGTCTAGAGAATTATAACAAATACAGAGTTAAGTTTAGAAAATTATCGGTTTGTTGCGTTGTATCTGTGATGTGACGTAAATCACATTTTGATGCCATAACCTAGTTGTACGAGCACATGAATTAGAAAATACTGTTTGTGTAAAGAAGAAACCAAATCAAGTAAAAACAAATATTTCCTGCTATTTGAAGCATCAGTATACTTTAGAGACCAATTATGTTAATTTTTTACTTATATGTGCTACAATTCATTACAAGTTTCCAATAATTAATATGAATATTCGACTTCAACACTGTTTTGGCTAATAATATTACTCTTTTATTGCAATGTGGGAATTCTAATGATCTCCTAATACTCTGAAGCTTTTATTTTATTAGCGATGTATCCGCGAGATTTCATTCTCCACGAAATGCAAATGAAGATGTCCAAGTTCGCGTGCTACCAGCAAATAGTGACAGCGACAATTTCGAAATTGCCCCCAATAATGAAAATGATCTACTAGACTTCAAATACAGAACAGAAGAGGTACATGAGAAAATAATAAGACGTAGGCCTTCAGGCAGTATAGAGACAGAGTTACTATGCAAGAAGCATCAGGTCCAACAAAACCGGTTCCAGATAAACCTATCCGAAGCAATGTAGTAGGTTATTAGCCTTAGATAACAGGTACAAGGAACAGATGTAAAATACCAATTATAAAGGACAGAAGGTATTCACGTGTAGTAAGTTTAACGTCATCTGTTTCTAAACAAGAGAATAAACTATTTCCGAGAACTTCACGAACAAGGATATAGTTTGTTATACATAATTATTTAAAATGTTTTTCACCTTGTAGTTTTGTTGTTAATCACGTGAAATCTATGAATTTATCAACAAATATTACATAAAAATCTTTTACTAAACGAATTGCAAGTGTTTAATTCCTCAAATACCTGTCGCAAATATGTGACATACCAAGTTATATCCGACAGGTACAACATATCTTAGAATTGACAGTGTGAACTATATTACACTTCATTACTAGATAAAAAATAAGATTTTTTCTTTCAAGTAGTGTTTATTCAGATAGTAAGGGGTTAGTTATTGTTCTGTTACTGAGTTGTATGCATCATACAGCTACCTGAACTCTTTTGTATACTGAGTAATATTTACACTTTACGAATGTTTTAAAAAACTACATGGAATATCGAACTGATGTTAGAAATGATGATTCCTAAGATGTCTTCTTGAGATCTGTTTATTACAACTGAAAAGAAATTATGCTGCTTCTTGCTTTGTGGCCACGGTGTACAGGGGTTAGGAAAGTAGTGGGACAAGCTTTATTTAAGGATAAAGTAATCTTGTTGCTTAGCAGCGTCGTTAGTAGCTAACATACGATATAACTGCGCTTGAAAATAAGCAGACGTACCTGATGTGAGGCGGTAAAGCTCCCCGTACTTTGACAAGAGCTCAATTATGAGTTTAATTAGAGAACATTTTCTGAAGTGTTCTACCTGTCGTCAGTAACACCATCCACAGTATTGCCAGACAATTTAAGTGGTAGCAGGATTACCTCTACAAAGAATAATAGCGGACCAGAGCCATAGTTTGGCTTTCAGAATCATATAGCACTGAAGAGAACCCTGTGAACAAACATGATAATGTCACGTTAGAATTTGGTTGATAATTCAAACGACTAAATGATGAAATCACAGTCCATTGCTAGCTGTACAAGCTAGACGTTCGCGGGTGATTGACAAATCATTGAGTAAATAAATAAGAGAGAGAAAAATTTTTCACGTTTATGAGAATATGTAGGCTTCATAACACAGTAGATACCGAAAGAAGCTTTTTCCTCGAACTGCCCACCGGAAGACTTAATGTTTCTACTCTATAGCACCAATGCATTATTGTTATTATCACATCTTATGGCTCACGGCCTAGTGCCAGCATTTTAGTTGCACGATTTCGGTAACATATGTATCAGACAAAAATGTGTGTAAAGTGTTACACTTTCAGGGAAACTGACAAATGAGAGTAGTTGCTGATTGCATTTGTGGTGCTCAGTATCTAGATTACTTTGCCTATTACTATTTTACACGGGAAAGTCAGCTTGAGAACTAATAAAACCATTCCTCTGAATTCGTTGACATCTCTGATAGTTAACTCATAACAATTTTCATTAGAACACATTAGTTTTTAAAACTGTAACCAGTGGACGACTATTAAGCAAAAAAAAAAGAACCATTCACTCAGATTCCAGTTAAAATTGTTTCCCTGATAATTTACAGATGCATCCTGACATTTCATACAATTCTTAAATCCTCACTACATTTGTAAATATGTAACCTAAGACTGTATGCGATTCCACAGATAATTGTAAGTCTGTTCTGTTGACAGTAAATAAAATGCAGTCATCAATACTCAGGGATAATTTTTTGCCAGTATCATTTCTTTTGGTGGTCTTTCGTCAAGTGGAATACCGACAACTGCACATCAGCCAAGAACATATACGCTTGATGCACTGTAAGGAGCTGCCACTGAATGAATTGTGACGGCTCGCTAGCTTTAGCACAGAAGCTAGGAATGAGGATGATTCTGCAGAAGGTACCATAACTACTCTCTCGTGTTGGATGACATCTGTGACTTTTAAATGTGAAGTTCTTGTAGTTTCACAGTCTTCATAGCCGCAATGCAGCCTATGTCACATGCCACATGACATCTATGAATGAATGCACTGTTCTAGAAACCTGAGCATTTACGCTCTGTAGATTCCCAAATACTTGAGAATCAGGCACTTCGAAATTTTTATTGCTTCGAGGGACCATGCTTTCAGGACTGCTAGCGAAGAGAACTTTGTCAGAAATGACCTCCTTGAAACTCACCGCATCACTCACGTTCAAAATGATATTCCTCGTTATCAGTGCTAGTGGTTTACATACGCATCGTGAACAAGCGAAGCCCATGCACACCGTTTTATCTGTGAAGTTCTTTGACGCCATTTGTAACTGACCGTCACAATTTATGATTCGAGAAGAAGAAAACTATAGCATTACTGTGGACAAATAACGAACACTACATTAACTTCCTTATTGTAGATGTTATGTGACTAATGGCGACAGCTGTACGCGCAACGTTTCCGTGTGGGACCAAATTCTCCTGTTCAGACACCTCTACCGAGCAAAGTGGTGTAATGGCTAACATTCTGGACTTGCATCCGGAAGGCTTTCACTTGAAATCTCCGTTCGGCAATAAAGATTTGTATTTCCATGGTTTCTCCAAATCTCTTACGACAAACTTTCGGACAGTCCGTGTGAAAGTGACGCGGTCGATTTCCCTCCACATCTATCCCCTATTCCGAACTTGTCCTCTGCCTCTAATAACGTCATCGTTGACCAGACGTTAATCCTTAACGTCCCTTCCTTTCATTCTTTAAATCTCTCTATTGGGACTTCCTCGATTCTGTATTTGAAGAATGAAATGAAATGATGATATGACATTACTAGGCGGGAGACGCCATCAGGGTTTGTTGGGCTGCGTGATGCAATTCTTTCTATTTAACGCCACTTGGCGACTTGTGCGTCAATCAAGATGAAACGAAATGATTAGGACAACACCGGCACCCAGTCCGCGAGTGAAGAAAATCTGTGACCCGTTTGGAAGTCAAACACAAGATCTCACAAGCTCGAGGCATCGACGCTAGCTAATAGGCCACGACTTGCGGATCTTACGTTTATGAAATGGTGTTGCAACTCAAATCTACAGACGTTAAAGTAACCTCTGGCGTGCCACAGGGGAGTGTTATGGGACCATTGCTTTTCACAATATATATAAATGACCAAGTAGATAGTGTCGGAAGTTCCATGCGGCTTTTCCCGGATGATGCTGTAGTATACAGAGAAGTTGCAGTATTAGAAAATAGTAGCGAAATGCAGGAAGATCTGCAGCGGATAGTCACTTGGTGCAGGGAGTGGCAACTGACCCTTAAAATAGACAAATGTAATGTATTGCGAATACATAGAAAGAAGGATCCTTTATTGTATAATTATATGATAGCGGAACAAACACTGGTAGCAGTTACTTCCGTAAAATATCTGGGAGTATGCGTGCGGAACGATTTGAAGTGGAATGATCATATAAAATTAATTGTTGGTAAGGCGGGTACCAGGCTGAGATTCATTGGGAGAGTCCTTAGAAAATGTAGTCCATCAGCAAAGGAGGTGGCTTACAAGACGCTCGTTCGACCTATACTTGAGTATTGCTCATCAGTGTGGGATCCGTACCAGCTCGGGTTGACGGAAGAGATAGAGAAGATTCAAAGAAGAGCGTCGCGTTTCGTCACAGGGTTATTTGGTAACCGTGATGGCGTTACGGAGATGCTTAGCAAACTCAAGTGGTAGACTCTGCAAGAGAGGCTCTCTGCATCGCGGTGTAGCTTGCTCGCCAGGTTTCGAGAGGGTGCATTTCTGGATGAGGTATCGAATATATTGCTTCCCCCTACTTATACCTCCCGAGGAGATCACGAATGTAAAATTAGAGAGATTAGAGCGCGCACGGAGGCTTTCAGACAGTCGTTCTTCCCGCGAACCATACGCGACTGGAACAGAAAAGGGAGGTAATGACAGTGGCTCGTGAAGTACCCTCCGCCACACACCGTTGGGTGGCTTGCGGAGTATAAATGTAGATGTAAATGTAGACCTCATGGAGATCAGAAACCTTCCTCAGAAGCCCCACGAATATCACTCACAGAGGATATTATGACGCTAAATGCTATAGGTAGCCTTCTCAAACACACGCGAATTTTCAGAAGGAGCCGAACTGCCTGCCTCAGAATAGAGTGCTCCTACTTACATACTGGATGTTCGTAAATTCCCGTCACAAACGTCTAGGACTTGGAGATGGAAGTGAGTACATAATATTTAGAATAGGAACGCATGTTTGGAAACGTACCGTTGCGTTCTACAACGGTTTCAGTTCAGATGTTTAACTCATTCACTTCCGTTTGAGGAACTGAATTAGGCGTCACGCAGTACAGCTAGTAGTTAACAATTCGAAAGGAAATATAAAGAAATATTCATTTATCACACAAGCACGTTTTTGTATTAAGGGGTACTCACTACGTGTTTACATTATTCAGAAACAGAAACTAACCCTGCATACTGTAGGTACAGAATAGTACTGATGCATTACAACAGCGGCTCGATATGGCGACCACCAACGTTGTTACAGACATTTTACCTGCGAAGCATGCTCTGGTACATACTCTACATCCCACCCGATGTCTCTTCAGTTTCTTGTGAAGCGGCCAGATCTCGTACCAGCAGATCTTCTTCTGTGTCTACAGGAATTTCGTAAATTAAACTTGGCATAAGATCCCACAAGAAGTGGTCCACGTCATCCAGTATACCATGTAGCCACCAGGACAAGCAAATCTCGGAGTGTTCTCATTCCCTCAGCAGACTAGGACGCGTTACACATCTGAATTACAAATGTCGTAAAATAGAAATGATACGTTTACGTGCGTGGGTTCCTATTCATAATTTTATGAATTCACTCCCCTCTGCAAGTCATAGAAGTTAGTGACAGGAATATCCGAACACTCTATATATTCAGAATGTTCAATTAAATACGAATAATCCACAAATAGGCCAGTCCTAAAACGTTTCAGAAATTAAAAATGTTAGATTTTTGCTGAAGGTGGGATCAATGCGGTAACCCGCATGTCGCCCGCTAGCTGCCATAACCGTTACTCCGCGAAGACGGCATACAGTACGCGACAGTATAGTTCTTCTAAACAATGTTTCAAACTTTGCTTTCATGATTCCGGTGAACATCGTGTTCATGGCAGCAGATTCCATGTTAAAAATGTTCCTTTCATATTATTCATCTCTAAATTATGGAAGTGGGTGGAGGAGGGGAGGTGGGGGAGATTTGGTGAGATTACGCAGTAAAGCCTTAATGCTAGTACGCCAGTACCACCTGTAGCTACGTTTGGCGAAAGGCTATTGTTATATAAGAGGATATTTGGTGTACATGCCTGTGGCATGCGAATGAACGCGCCTTCTGATAATGCCCGATGTACCAACACGTACCTAAGTGATGCCTAGCCTTGGACAGAGCCTCGTACCGTGGGAAAACTCTCTTTAAAGCCTGGACATAACAGAAAGGTAGATATAAACTCTGAAAAAACTGTGTTGTTTTAAGATTTTTGGGGTTGTTGACTACGATCCCCATGTTGGAAATACAAAATTCAGAATGGCGGATCCAGTACGATGGATCAGAAATTATAAATTTGGCAAACTTGGGTAGAACTTAAGTTACGAGGTACTTTGAGACCGCTGATAACGAATTAGGAGTCATAATTGCGGTATTAAAATGTTTTGTTTAATATTTTGTTTTCTTTCAATGAAAAACGTAGTCACATTCATCGCTTGCGTCATTATTGCTTTTCTATGACACAAGATTAATATTAGCACACCAATATAAAGCACACCCTATTTCCCGCAACATTAATCGGAACTGCTTTTCATTAGTAGCAGTCAGCTGATAGTGGCTACGCAAATCAACAGACAATGTTGACTTTACAGCCGCAAATTGACTGTCGGTACCTGCCGCCCATCATTTTACACAAAGTCAAATATTTGCCTACGTCTGTAGGTTCTTGAATGGGAAGTAGATGCCGAAAAAGAACTCATTCACAATGTTCGCCACGGAATTATTAATAATACATTGTTTATTGATTACTTTCAAATTCAGTAACTAAGCATTTCTTTAACTGATGGTTGATTAATTTTTTAATTGCTATGCATGATATAGAATAACTTCCACAATATTGTGAACAATAATTTTCTACAGTGTAGTTCTAAAAACGCGCAAATATGCGCACACAAATACATTTGAATTCGTTGACTCGTTACACTATTAAGGCACTAGGAGAAGCATTGACGAAAGTGGAGCCACTTAGAAGACATTGTCTGTAACTCTTCATCTAGTGGCTAGCGTTGCTATCTCTGGATCACGAGGTCCCGGGTTCGATTCTTGACCGGGTTGGGGATTTTCTCTGCCCTGGAACTAGCTGTTTGTGTTATCCTCATTATTCCATCATCATTCGTGAAAGTGGCTAGATTGCACTGAGTACAGATCGAGGATTTGTACGGGCGCTCAACAAATCTAACATCTTCGTCATTAGGGGAAATTCTGTAACCAACGATTTCAGATAATGTCGGTACCAGTTTATTTTTAAGTCGATGTATGTCATTACACCGGTTAAAACGTCATAAATATACCTTACGGAGAGACCTACCCTTCTTATTTTAAACTGGCATCTGGGCAGGATCGGTTTCATATATTAAACCGGCCACGCAAAAAAATGGTTCAAATGGCTCTGAGCATTATGGGACTTAACATCTGTGGTCATCAGTCCCCTAGAACTTAGAACTAATTAAACCTAACTAACCTAAGGACATCACACACATCCATGCCCGAGGCAGGATACGAACCTGCGACCGTAGCGGTCGCGCGGTTCCAGACTGAAGCGCCTACAACCGCTCGACCACAACGGCCGCCTACCGGCCACGCAAAAAATATCTGAAAAATCCGTCGTTGCCCGATTCAGTGTTTACCGGAAACTATCAGGTTACGTATCATATCGACTTTTGACTGTAATGTCACTGCGGCGTTGGAACGAGCACCTCTCTCTGTTTCTTTCTGCTCGTATTGTGAACGAGTTGGCCCACTGTACGTCGAGGTGTTTCTCCTTCGACTGTCATGAGTATAACATGTATTGAAGCACGGGGTGATATATTGCTTACCTCAGTATTAGTATAAATTTCCATTGCCCATCAATTATTCGAAAGAAATTTTTATTTTTATAAAATGTTGGTGTCTAAAACCTTTTCCGATCGGTTTGAAACGGTCACGTTCGAGATTCGCAATTGATACTCAAGGCACACACGGTCGCTCAGTGACAGAATGCTGCAGCGGAAAGTTTCAGAGCGCTCAAAACATTGTTGTTGAAAGTAAACGGCTGATACGTTACCCATTAATTTGTGAGAGTGCCGTGATTTCTTTGGCGAGGAAAGATTTCGGGGAGAGCGAGAGTGGAGCGCAGTGGCCGTATCGAGCTCTTTGAGCCGCCTACTTCCTTCCGCGTCCCGACCGCGCCTCGCTTACAAGCGGGCTGATCACCTGCATACCAATTGCTGCGTACATCAAGGGAATCGCTACAAAGGGCGCGCGCTGCCACAAAAGGGACCAGAGGGAGCTACACGGCGTCCTAGACGCGAAACAGCCACCTCTCCAGTATAAGCACGCGGCTGCGCATTAAAAGCCAGCCCACAGCTGTTCATATTGTTTCTCTCTCCTCAGAGGAAACCGCTCAGAAAGCAACGCGGGTAACCCATGAACGACTTTACATAGAACTGTGCGCATACACATGAATGAAAGTCGAAAGCAAATGAAATATCCCGTAAAAATGTACACTCTCATACAGTTTTCTGTGTATGACAATTCATCACGCCAAAAGGGGACTGTTACAATTAAGTCACAGGATAACGACGTAGTCAATGAATTATGTGACTAGCTTAATTTTGACATATAGATTAATTCTTAGATATTTCACTGTATCGGCACTCTGATTCCTGCATGATCTTAAAAATACTACTTGTAAAAGGCGTAAGCTGCCAGCTTCAACTAATTTACACTCCACCAAATTTATCGACAAAAAATATTTTTTCTGAGCGTCAAAATCATTTTGTCCATCATGGGTTGTTTGATTTATCCGGAAAAACTGAACTTCTACTTCAACTTATTTAACGAATTCAGTCCATGATCATTACGTGGGATTAGGAATTCGTTTCCACACAGTTTTCCTTTTATACAAATATAACAACAAGCAGAGCAGTAGGAATGTCCATGAAAATCCTCCAAAATGATGCTATAAGATCCGATAAAGGTCTTCATAAATGAAGAGCTCTTACTTACGTAGTATTTAAAAACAGGTGAAATGTCAGAATTTGATACCTTTTCGGGAACCACGTCACACGACATTGAGCGCGAGTTCAGTTAAAGAGTGACTGTTTAAGGATTTGTCAGAAGAAGTAAAAGTCCGGGCATTCGCCTTAAATGTTTTCGCTAAATCACAACCGGCTTTGTTTCTAAGACTCAAACCATCAGCTACCATATTATACGTAAATTATCTCGAGTTTCCTACACAGAATATGACACAAGAGTTCTGCAGAGCCTAATGTCATCAGTATTGTATACAAATTGCGTACTGTGACTAGAAAGACTGTCACTTGAATCTCAAAATAAATTGCGCAACACATTAGAAATCATATACCTTCAGAAAAGATCATGGAGAACCTTATGACTCTGAACGAGCTATTCCAATGAAGATTCATGGCCCAAGTGAGCGCGGGAAAGATTTACATCTATTTCCTAAGAATGTGAAAATATGACGACTCATTTACACAAATTTACACTTCTGCCTGACCGTAGTCTTTGTTTAGATGAGAATCCTATGGTCTCTCACAACCTTTAAATAATCCACAAGTTGTGAATCTATTTTATATATTAGAGGAAACGCCCAAAACAACCTTGTAAGTAGGAATACTACGCAGATTCTAGTCCAAAAATTACCTTTGACTTATGACTTGCCTACACGTCAGGGCCAATGACTCTCTCAAAGAACTTCATCCTTATCTATGATGTTCTCATCACCATCATGTTATGTCACACTCTCTCCCTTCCCTAGACTCCCTGCCTCCTCTCCCCCTCCCCCTCCGAAAAGAAATCACACACTGCACTCTCCGGCCAATATCAGTGAAGTATTAAAACGAAGCGTAGCATTTTAGCGAGCATTAAAATGGAATTGCTTTGTAGCCCCATGGCAGCCATCTTCCGCACGATCGAAGTTCTTCCATGCTCTATTTTCAAAAGTATTTATCCAAAAAACAATGTAAGTGATGTGACTTTTAGTGTTTCCACATCTTAACTACATCAGCAAAACACGCACAAGCGCGCACACACACACACACACACACACACACACACACACACACACACACACAACATACATAATTTTCCTCTGAGTTGTATAAAATGGGGCTATGTGAAAAATTTTGCTAGTTATGGTTTCATACTTTGCTAGAAAGATTGTTGATGTCAAATACTGTGTTGTCTTGTCAGTAAGCATCAATCACATCTGAAAATTTCGTTGGAATCTAGGCATCACTTGCTATGGAATACGAAAATGAATGCAAAACATACTTTCCATACATAATTAAAAACCAGTGTTGGCTTCTGCAACGTAATTACTGAATTAGAAACATTTAGATGTGAATGATGCGCTTTACTTGAGCTACTATCCTGTGTAAATTCAAAAATTAAACTAAAATAAAATGTAGCTTTATTCTTCTGTTGCACGTCATCGCAAAAAAATAGCAGTGTTCATAGTTCGATTATTGCACCAAACGTGCTGTGAGGCATATCAAGTCCTCAAATTAATAATTATCCACATATGAACTGACCTGTGATACCTGGCAAGTGTCACAATGCTAAATCAACATCTAAAACGTCTGCAAAAATACGTCAGCAACGCAAAAAAAAATGCTATGTTTAGGTCAAGTCTCACAATATTATTTTCCACACAAACACACACATGTAAAACTGGTGCATAAATCATGATTCTCCATTCTCAGATTAAGACCACAATACTACTTTCTTGCCTAAATAATTGTAAAGCATACATGGATTAAAAACAACGCCCTAAGCATGTAATCATACCTTACATTTGGTGTAAGGTACAATCCTCACTCAAATTATCTATTTCCACATCTAAATTGTTATATTGTGCTAGTCAGGTGTTGCAGTAGTATCGCCACGTATAAAGTGGAGTGCTGTCATTTCATTCCGACGAAATGTGACACGTGGTTCGTAGAAAGAACTACCATCGACTAAAATTTTTAGAAGTTTTAGAGTAATACTTCACGTTAGCAAGTACCACTGTAGAGGGTACAAAAATAATTCATCACTATTTACACTAGCCAATATAAGTGATGATATTAGCACCATAATATTGCTTTTCATTTGCATATGAAGTAAACGTTATAGATGTGAAGTACAAAACGAATTTGAGGGATTGTTGGAATATTTACAGATCCGAACTGTGGCGCCACAACTATCTAAAATTATTTCAGACAGTAATTTCTGTAATCAACTACTTAATAATACCAAAAGCTATTCAAAATAAACGATGTGAAAACACACTGACTTGAACAAAACATAGCGAAAAGGGAAACAAAGTGATGGAAAGCCATTTAGGAAAGGAAGAAGGAAGGCATTTTCACTAAAGTTCTTTATTGTCATGTAACTTGTGCTACGTTCACATTCATGACAACGCAGCCAAAGATAGTGGTAGAACAAGAAAGAGATGAAACATAGCCACGGACAATGGCGCAAAAGGACAGCGATGAATAGTCCATATCTTTTCCACTGAAATAAAGTTATCATAATAAGTAATGATTTCGAGTGTAAAACATACGCAAGTTGTGACTCTACAAGCCTTCCCGGGGGATATTTGTAAATAGTCTTCACGGGTTTGCCGTCGGATCACGTTGGACAGTTGCTCCGAGGAAATATTGTGGAATTTGCACAACGTGATCAGGCGGCAAACACGTGAAGACTATTTTCATAGGCAAGCTGCTAGTATGCTATTACAGATTTATGACTACAAACAAAATTTCTAATTTTGTAGAAACCTAAAACCGTATTATTTCTCAAAATATGTAACATTTTGAGCACCAAACACATGTGTAACTGCTGCCAAAATTTAAATTTTCTAAAAGATGAAAAAAATGCTCATGGTTTGCATATTGGCACTACGGATAAAACTTACAGGTTTACCAGTACATACTGACAACCAAACTTTGATTGTTGTACCAAACTTTGCAAGCCGAATTTACCTTCAAATACAGTATTTTCATGTCTTAATTTTAATTATTACTTACTGAAGTACACGCAGTTCAATAATTTACACTACTTAAACAAATGACAGGTAGGTTGATGATCATAGTTCGATCTTGGTACCACACATCAGATACATCAAATTACACACAAATTAGTTGTAGAACGTTGCAATACACATATTGGCACTACTGCTGATATTACATCTTAAATTGCACTTGCTGACAATGTTACTCCCCTGTGTAAAAACTCGGCCCTAAAACCAATATCCAAGTCAGACAAACATTAAAGTGACCCCATGCTACAGTATTAACTTAAAATTGCCATTCAAAACGTCATCTTTTGATATCACAGAATTTAAACTGCATGACATATCAATGAAACTGCATGCTGAGAAGTAGAGATTAATATAGGTATGAAATAAGGGTTCCTATGCTTTCAGAGTCAAATGGTTCAAATGGCTCTGAGTACTATGGGACTTAACTTCAGAGGTCATCGGTCCCCTAGAACTTAGAATTACTTAAACCTAACTAACCTAAGGATATCACACACATCCATGTCCGAGGCAGGATTCGAACCTGTAAACGTAGTGGTCGCGCGGCTCCAGACTGTTGTGCCTAGAACCGCTCGCCCACACCGGCCGGCCTTCCAGAGTCACTCGAACACTGTAACGACTCCACACTAAGATATTAACTTTATATTGCTGTACAAAACATTTCCTATCTTCTCATGATAACGTAAACCCTTACAGTAACCCTCGTTCTAGGGTAATAGTTTCGTCTTGTAGTACGAACGCAAGTTTCTGTACTTCAAGGACATTAAACGGGTCCTCTTTTGGTTATTTTGCAACGTCATCAACCAAAGGGTTCATATAGATCACTTTACGCAGTAGTCTTTTTAGTATTTATTGTAGGTTGATGAAAATGAAAACAAATATTCAAATACAAAATCTCTACTATCTTTTTTATATACAATTGCACACAGAAACTGTATATTCCTTTATTTTTATTTGGTGTTGTCTTAATACAGGGTTGTCTGGGAAGTGGGGACAAAAACTAAAGTGCTATAGATCATACAAAATTTATTAAAAATGTAATGCTTATTTTTACAAACACATTAAGTAACTTCTCCTATTTATCTACAAAAAATTATATCGTCCATATGACCAACCAAGGCCGCGAGGCAACGAGCAATGCTTTCATCTCACGCCGTGTGTTCGCATGATCTGGCAGGCCATTCCTGGTTGCCACCCAAAGAGATAATTTTTTGAGGAAACTTTTCTTTCAGCAGAGCAATCGTTTCGCGGGATGTGTGACATGTCGCACCATTTTGTTGAAACCAAAAATCGTAATTTTCATCAATATGAGGATAAAACCAATCAGATAGTATGTTTCAGTAACGGTGCCGTTCACAGTGACGGCAACTTCCTCATCATTTTCAAAAAAGTGCGGGCCGATCACTCCTCCTGCCCAGAACCCAAACCACACAGTCGTGTGTTGTGGACACATCTTCCACAGTCGTTCAAGGGTTTTCGTTAATCCAAATTCTGCAGTTCTGCATACTGACGAACCCACTGAGGTGGAAGCGCACCTCATCTGCGAAAATTATTCCTGTTGTGAAGTTCTCGTTCTCCGCTTGACAAGCCAAGACCCATTAAGCAAATAGATTTTTCTTTCCAAGATGTGCAGGCTTCAACTACCATTTAAGTTGAATCTTGTACGAATGCATTTTCAGATCTTTTGAAAGGACTTCATTCAGTGAGCTTGGTGATAAATTCAGTCATTGAGCTCGTCAGCGAACCGATTTTATGGGTCTTACGATCACATTGCCCCGCACGGCAACAGTGTTTTCTTGTGTTCGAACAGAACGGGGCCGTCCTGTTTTTTTAACATCTTAAACCGAATCCGTGGTCTCAAACTTCCGGATCGACTTCCAGGCTGATGATTCCGTTCGAGCAGCATTACGTCCGAGTGTCACCGGCAATTCACGAACGGTTGCCGTGGAACTTTTATTGGTTTTGTAATAACATTTTATCATTTGGATACGTTGCTCAGTTGTCATCTGCTCCATGACGAAAATAAACATCAAACAACAATGCTCACAATACAAAAGCTATCAGGCAACTAATGGGAAGGATCGAAGGTAACAAATACGAAAAAGCCACGGCTGCCAGCTGTCATTTGACAAAATGGCGCAAAAGTCGAATTCGTCCTTACTTCCCGGACAACTTTTAATATCAAGCTTAATGTTAGCCATTTCTTTAAATCTACATCTGCATTATGTAATTCTTTTTCCAACTAGTAATTTGATAAAACAAAAAGAGCTGCATTAATTCTCATATGTATATAAATTTTTTTCCTGTAAACTATCTCTTTTACAGATTTTACAACTAACTCCATACCTTCTTGTAATTCTTACGGCCAAGGGCATTTGGGGATTTTAAATTTGCGTTTTATTTCCATCGCTACCCGATGTTTATAGCATTCCCACATTATTTCGGAATTTCTGCATAAAACTTTAAGATTACAAATTTAGCCAATGGATGCTCATTTAATGTCGTTATTCCGTTGGTTTCAAACTCTGCAAACGTCTTTTCTGTTGCTAGAGTTATAAGGTACAGTCCTCCTCATTTAGATACAATGCAACCATTCTCTTAACATTAACTCCAAAGGGAAGGAATGTTACAAATAAATTTTTCATGTACCCTTCAGTATAGTAATTATTGCCTGTTAGGACTCCTAAATTTGGCTAGTTTTCATTGGTATTTATAGTAAATTCTAGTGTCTTGCATATTCCAGTCATTACCAATAGTTAAAGTGATTTGTAAGGCTTGCTTGCACGTCTACAACGGCTTCTTCTTTTTCCCATAGCTGTTCATGTTCTCCCTTTATGGTTACTTTTGTCACCAAATATTCGAATTTTAATTTTCTGACTTCAACCTTTTCCATTTTCAGTTTCTTTTGCGTACACATAGCACATTAAGTTTACTTAAAGGAGTCACTACGTTAACTGTAAATGGTTTAAGTCTGTGTAATACAAGAGATTTCATGCTTTTTCTTATGACCCGTGGAATAATATTGTTCTTGGGACCCAACCCTAATTGGGCCATATCTAGGAAAGAGGGAGGGAGAGGGAGAGGGAGAGGAGAGGAGAAAGAGAGAGAGAGAGAGAGAGAGAGAGAGAGAATAAATCTACTGTGTTTAATAAATCAGAGAGGTGATGATAAGGCAGAAGTGAAAATATAGCTCGTAATTTTTTGATACTGTGTGTGCACACAACTCTATCAATTTACTCCAAAAACTGTAACAAATTGCCCCGAGAACTATATCCATTTGAACACCAAAAAATTGTCAGATTTCCCCAAACTGTATCGACTTCACACAAAGTTGTATCAACTTGCCCTGAAACTGAATCAACTTTCCCCAAAACAGTATCAATTTAACTTAATACTGCATCAAATTGGCCCTCAAAGGTATATCAAATTGTCTTGAAACTGTACCAACTTGCCCCAAAAGAATATCCTTTGTGCCAAAACTGAATGAGCTTGCGTAGAAACTGTATCAGATTGCTCCAAAACCGTATCAACATGCCGCCCAAACCTGGATCAATTACTGACCAAACTGTATCAGCTTACCTTGAAACTGTCAACCATTGTCTCTTCGAATAGTATTTGGTGGTGGTGCTTCTGGGGCAACATTATACAGTTCTGGGGCTCGTTGATACTATTTTGGGGAAAGCAGTGGGGAGAGGAGATCGTAAGGGTTGTCACATGATGATGGTAATGGTGTTGATGATAATCTCATAGTTAAGGGTGATGACGTCACATAGTCAACGAGAAAAAGGTCCTTAATGACGCCATTGCTCCTGATGTGTAGTAAACCCATTGGTCAAAGCTGATTTTTGGCCCATAATTGGCATCGACCCTTGCACCCTTTAAAAATATTAGGGCAAAGAAAACTGCATATTTCTTCGTGAGAATTACCTTTAAATATCCCTAACTTCATGCTAATTTATCTCAAACACTTCCTAACTTCGTGCTATTTTATCTCATACGCTCTTATAATATACACCAATGATGCACTGTCAGTGTACAATCTGAACTCACAGTTATGAGTTATTTTCTATTTTTGTTGTAAAACTGTAAAGCTGTGAGAACGGGCAGTGAGTCGTGCTTGGGTATCTCAATTAAAAAAAAAAAAAAAAAAGTTGGTAGAGCACTTGCCCGCGAAAGACAAAGCTCCCAAGTTCGAGAGTCGGTCTGGCACACAGTTTTAATCTACCAGGAAGTTTCATACCAACGCACACTCCGCTGCAGAGTTAAAATCTGATTCTATTTTTACTGTAATTAGAGTCAAAATCCTTAAAATTACATTTATGAATATTCAGGATCGAAAGATAGTCATCGACATACAGTTATACTGAGTAATCCAGAAAACATCCTCTAACCCACGGCACGAAAGAACTCTTTAAGAACAATTATTGTATATGTGTGACATTTTACAAGTACGTCATTAATATTTATACATTTGAATAACAGTTACCGAGTTGTACTCTTTGCTCTCATCATGAAATGTTACATTTATTATTCGTAATAACTACATTTAGACACAATTTTAAATATACATATATAGAATTGAAGGAATACTCTGGAAATAGTAGCAGTAAGAATCTCATTTGTTCCCACATATTCAAGAAAAATTAAGCAGGATAAGTCACAGGATATATGTTGCTTGAATGAAGCTGTACCCGTATTAAAACAATAATATTTCACCTGTGATAATTTTGACAGAAAATCACGAAGAACTTCTATTCAGTGCAACAAAATATTTGTTCTAGTAGGAGATGTTACTGCTACCTGTATAAGAAAAGATTAAAAATTAAAGCCTTCTGAGTTATGAAATTCTCTTAAATGTAACTATAGATAAAATGATTGTTTCTTTGTCATCCCAGCTGCAATTTATAGTTGCCAAATGTTCCTGTGAGAATGGGCAGATCGGGAAGTTTGTGGCCACGTTTTCAGCTTAAGAGTGTTAAGAAATTATCCAAAACTCTAAGAGCAGGAAAGAGAGTTTTGGGTCTCTGCACAACGGCTCACCTCTGTATATCTGGTAGTTATACGGAGCATCAGGCGTACTTTTCAGTTAGTATCTTCAGTATCCAACCTGAATACGATTGGGAGCCCTTGTACGGCCTTCATGGCAACGTCAAGACTTACTTAAATGATCCGTGAAGTTGGATTTTTCTAATGCATCCTTGGTGAAAGAATGAAAAATGAATTCCAAAATACATAGTCTCGCCACAGTGTCACAGTCACTGTGAATGACAAGTACTCTTGGAAGTAATAGGATATTATGTAATTGGATATTGTTAGTTATGGAAGAATTACACAGTTATGTTTATGTACATCATAATGAAGGATATGTTAATATGAAGTGCTGTATTACGAGATGGATGTGATCCTTCTCTCCCATTGCCGACGAAAAACTATGAGTTTAGTAATACTCTGGAGTGGCTACTCCTTCAAAGAATACTGTCATACTATAAGCAAATTAAAAGTATATGTGAACTTCGAACAGTAGTATCAGAGTTTTTTTAACGATTTTGGGATGGCCTCAGCTGACATTTTATTTATTTGATGAACTATTGGAAAATTTTGACATTTAGACCTTCAAGTATCTGAAACGGAGGCATTATACGTTGAATGCATTACTGTGACTTACTACTTCAACTCAAGACAACCTACAAAGATAATAACTTACTTTACAGACGATTCGTTACAGACGCCTTTGTTCCTATATTGTAATTATAGCTGCATATAATTTTCATAAAGTAAATTGGAATTATTTATTATGCAAGCATGTTACATTTGAGAGGTTGTTGCAAAGCTCTTATATACAAATTCGATATTTTTAACGTACCGGTACATATACTAGGAAGATTAAAATTAATTTAAAGAGGTTCGTTAATGTCACATTATGCCATATAGGGTTTTGTTTTTAGGTATACTTAACTATCATTTATTGTCGTTGTAATAGTGAGTGCATGTAATTTCCATAAAATATGTTGGAAATATTTGTTTTTATTGTGGGAACACATAATTTTCGAACTATTGCTACAAAGATCTTATATATAACCGTACACTGATGGGGGTGAAGGTTGTTATCTTTTTATTAGGGTCTCAAATATTAAGATATGTTTAACTAAAATAAAACTATGATGCGCAATTTACCATTCGAGCATATATACGTGTTTATGGCCGTGCTGTAACAACAGTGTATTGGTACAGTAATGAAAAACATGAACAACGAGTGAAACTTTTCCTGACCTGCTTTACAACTGCATGGTCTTTCGCACTACAGTCATATTTGTTAATGAGTGTACCGGTAACTGTGCTTTCTATGGTTCTATATTGCCGCGTCGTAAAACAGGTGAAACGTTGTCTAGAAATTTTCCTTTTCTTCTTGTGTTGAATTCGTAAGTGATACTAACGCATTCAGTGTAAACGCTCCTGTTTTAGATCTCTGAAAATGTCATATGGCCGAAATTGTACAGTTGTTCATCGAATAAAGAAAATGTCAGCTGAAGGCATCACAAAAACAGCTGCGAACCCTGTCACAATGCATATTATGCAGTACCAGAGTACTGTTAACGTAATGAACATTGGCATTTCTAAATGCAAGAGCTGGTGTGTTTCATCTGAGAGAGAGGGTGTACTCTGATGGGGGATGGGAGCATCGGGTTAAAGTTGACGCGGTGCGGCGGGTTGCGGGTTGCGGTCCGCGGGGGAAGGTGGAAATCAGGTGGCAGCCGGCTTCCGGAGCGCGCGTTTCCTGCTCTGGCGGCGAGATAAGAGCTGGGGGAGCCGGCGAGGGGAGTCGGCGACACCGCCTCCATTCCGCTGGCTTAATCCACTTACCGCGCACCTACCGCGCCGCGCAGCGACGCCCACTTACTTATACCGGGCACTCACATCTCTGCTCATCCGAAATGCTTGCATAATTACACGCAAAGGACCAGACGCAACCGTACACGGTGGACAACGTCATTACCAGAGTGAATGCAGAGCAAGGAACAATCGGCTCACGTATTAACTGCGACTCAGTATATTCCCTGATATACAACAGACCCTCGCAGCCTGAAATTGTCATCGATTGGTAATTATGTTCTCAAATGGTTCAAATGGCTCTGAGCACTATGGGACTTAACATCTTAGGTCATCAGTCCCCTAGAACTTAGAACTACTTAAAACTAACTAACCTAAGGACATCACACACATCCTTTGCCCGAGGCAGGATTCGAACCTGCGACCATAGCAGTCCCGCGGTTCCGGACTGCAGCGCCTAGAACCGCATGGCCACCGCGGCCGGCTTAAGTTCTCAATAGAAATATTATCAAACGTTTAAGTGAAGAAAAGATGGAGTTCAAGAGCCCATAGGCAGAAATTAGATGATAAGGGGAGTCACAATCCTATTTTTCCTTGTGGCCTGCAGCCATCTCGTAGTATCTGAAAGGATTATAAATCTCTATCAGGCAAGGTTGCATTTATTGAGCTGGACTGTCATATTAGTCTATACTGACGAATAACATTTGATTAAATGTTTTAAGAATTCTGTTTACTTGTTTATATATAGCCCACATGTGGAGATAGTATGTTTTATATCTCCTATTGTTTCTTCGTCAAATTCAATCTACATCGACATCCATACTCCGCAAGCCACCTGACGGTTTGTTGCGGAGGGTACCTTGAGCACCTCTATCTCCCTTCTTTTCCAGTCTTGTATTGTTCGTGGAAAGAAAGATTGTCGGTATGCCTTTGTGTGGGCTCTAATCTCTCTGATTTTATCCTCATGGTCTCTTCGCGAGATATACGTAAGATGGAGAAATATACGTAACACTTTCGCGATTAGTAAATGACCCTGTAACGAAGCGCACTGCTCTCTGTTGGATCTTCTCTCTCTCTCTTCTATCAACCCTATCCGGTACGGATCCCACACCGGTGAGCAGTATTCATGCAGTGGGCGAACACGTGTACTGTAACCTATTTCTTTTGTTTTAGGACTGCATTTCCTCAGGATTCTTCCAATGAATCTCAGTCTGGCATCTGCTTTACTGACGATTAATTTTATATGGTCATTCCATTTTAAATCGCTCCTAATGCCTACTCCCAGATACTTTATGGAATTAATTGCTTCCAGTTGCTGATCTGTTATAGTGTAGCTAAATGATAAAGGATCTTTCTTTCTATGTATTCGCAGCACATTACACTAAGGCTTAGTTCGTAAGTGTATTCGATGGAGGTGAATGGAAAATGATTCATCACCAAATCTCATCCGGACTTTGAAACTTATAAATCCTGACTGGCTTCAGCTGTGTGGAGCCAGTGCCTTGAAGGAGTCTTCAGCTAACCTTGTCCGTAATATTGCTCTGCTGCTGCGATTGAATAGCTAATATTCGTCTTGCCCGTGGTGTCTCGCTCTTTCATGTAATTTAATCTTTATGTCTGATGCCTGTAGTTTAATATTTAGGGGCGCAGCCATGAGCAGCGGTCTTCGCTGCGTAATGGACTATTTCATGATACACTGATGTGCAAAACGTGACAACGAAAGTAGCTTTCGTATGATGTGCCACTGCCAAGTAACATAGCTCGATGAATCTTGGACCATTTATAGAAACAACTGTTACAGAGTAGTACAGAAGGGAACTGAAAGAAATACGCAATGAGACAACAGAAATGACTCTCTTCTTAAAAGACAACAATCACATTGTACACACCGCGATTCATGATGGTCCCTGGAGATTGCAAAGGGTAGGACATAGTTCTTAATAGGGTCTGTGATCAGCACGGATGGCGGTGCATGCTCTCCAGCGTGCTCCCACGCACACAAAAAGATTGGTAATGAGTTCTTGTAGTAGGAAGTCCCATTCTTTCACCAGTGTTGTTGACAACTGCTCAATGATAGTTGGTCTATGTGACTGGGATGCAATGTGTCTCCCCACTGCATCGCACACGTCCTCGATCGGATTTAGATCAGGGGACGGGAAGGCCATTCCATTCGCCGAATTACCTCTCTTTACCAGAACTTCTCCACGTACCCAGGTTCTTACAGTCGCGCATTGTCATCCATAAAAATAAAGTCAGGGTCGAATGCTCCCCTGAAAAGACGCACATGGAGAAGGGGTACAGATTCACCCCTCCCCCTCCCATCCCTACTTCGCCGTGAACAGCCACGATACGGATTAGCACGTGACGTGTTCTCACTGACAATTACATCGATCCGCCGTGTTTAGCGTTTTAATGGGGCATTTACTTTGTAGTGTTGCCAGAAGAGCCAACACTGTTTTTCTAGAGGAGGCCGAAATGCACGCGTTTAATTACACGCTGACTGGCGTGAGGTCTGGAACAGGACAAAATCTTGAGAATTGCAAATAAAGTACGTAGTTGATATAATACTTAACTTTAATCCACAATTGTAGAACATCGCTCTTGATGATACATGCTTCACATAATAAATATCAATTGAATACGGCGCCTTGCTAGGTCGTAGCAAATGACGTAGCTGAAGGCTATGCTAACTATCGTCTCGGCAAATGAGAGCGTAGTTGTCAGTGAACCATTGCTATGAACGTCGGCTGTACAACTGGGCTCTCATTTGCCGAGACGATTGTTAGCATAGAAATCAGCTACGTCATTTGCTACGACCTAGCACGGCCCCGTATTCAATTGATATTTATTATGGGAAGCATGTATCATAGTATTCACTAATCAATCACGACACGTACAAACAACTGGGCACACCTCCGTTGCGTGCCGCAAATGTTGAGTTAAATAGTTATTCCGGTCAGAACATCCCTGTGTTAGGACAGTGCAGCCTTCTTGCAACATACAAGGGACAAACAAAACTTGTGTCATTTTACGTACTTCGTTCTTCTTCTGCAGTGAACTTGTTTGGTTTAGATTTATTTCAGTTGTTTAACTTGTCTATAGTCCATCAGGTCCTATCAGTGAATCAGACTGTGGCTTCAGCCAGTGTTTCTAGTCTATGTGAAGAATTTGCAGACTTTTTTCCACCGGGCCTCGGTTGCGCTACGAACTATAAAGCACATTTGGAACTGAAAGTAAACGCGCAACCGAAATTTTTCAGAGTGCGCAATGTTCCCCACGCATTGCGTGATGAGGTCGCAAGAACATTAAATGATTTGGAATCACAAGGTGTGATTGAACGTGTGCAGGCTTCTCTCTGGGCATCACCCTTAGTAATTTTGCCAAAACCTTCCGGAAAATTGAGACTTTGTGTGGACTTCAAGGCAACAGTGAATCCACAATTAGTGATTGCAACTTATCCTTTACCCCGCCCGGAAGATCTTTTTGACAAACTGTGCCCGGGTAAATATTTTTCGAAGTTGGACCTAGCAGATGCGTACTTGCAAATACCGGTGGACGACGAATCCCAGAATACAGAATTAATGCAAGGGTGAGCGCTAAATCCCGTACCATCGCTTCATTAGATTTCGTGAATGTTTCCGAGCTTCACATGCCCATCTTAAAGACTACGAAAACAAAAAAATGTTTGATTTCACTTGGTACATTTGAGTGCAGTCTGGCAAGTAAGTGAATGCTAATTTACCGATTTTAATTTTTGAGAGATTTGCTGGATGAGCAAGGTCCGTGATGTCTACTTGTTTCAGTACTTTACTGGACAGGCAACATGATATTTTCGAGCTAAATGTATGCGAATGAATAATGGTATTGTAGCTGATATGAGTGGCTGCACATGCATATGGAATAGTCCGGGCATTAAATAATGGGGCGGAACGACAACAGGACGTCTCAGGCAGTGAGAAGTAAACGCCATCTCAGAACACAACTTGTAAGGTATCTGCTCCTTTTAGAAATGGTTTTACTAGAGCGAAGTAAACTTAACTTGCCCCGACATGAAGAAACAATGTCCTACACTAGTCCCATTATTTATCTGTGTACTTCATTAATAAACGAATTCTGAATGTAACGAAGTAACTGTAAGTTAATTGAACAGTATACACCGTAAACACATAACGTAAAAATGGCAGAATTAATGTCAGTAATCGAACACGAGTGAATCTGAAAAATCATTTATAAAATCCTAGGAAGGTTGAATATCTATAGTTCATCAAAATTTGCTAGAAGACAGTGCGAAAAGATTTTTGTTCGTAATAGGTTTCTTGGTTCTGGATAAATTTATTTCTGTAGAAACACCTACAGCCTTTCTCCCAGCAGCATGTGTGTCAAAACGTAACCTTATTGGCTGTAATAGCCATACAAATAATGGTAATACGAAATGTTTGGAATACAGGAGGATATTGTGTAGTGAAACGTTACATGAACGTTACCAAATGCATCAGTTATCGAGAATGAGATTGCATTTTGCAACACGCGTTCATGCGATGGAAGTAGGATCGAAGTTACACCCAATCACTAAACATCAAGTTAATGATCAAGGAAATTGAAATTGAAGAAGGTATATGATTCGTATGTGATTTTCACGTTGAATAATTAATAAAAAAGGAAGTAAATACACTGAAGCGTATACGCAACTGGTATAGGCATGGGTATTCTAATACAGAGATATGTAAACAGGCAGAATTCGGCGCTACGGTTGGCAACGGCTATATAAGACAACAAGTGACTGGCGCAATTGTTAGATCGGTTATTGCTGCTAAAATGGCAAGTCATGGTGATTTCAGTGAGTTTGAATGCGATGTCATAGTCAGCGCACGAGCGATGGGACACAGCATATTCGAGGTAGCGACGAAGTGGGAATTTTCCCGTACGATTTCACGAGTGTACCGTGAAACATTAAATCTCCGACATGGCTCCAGCCGGGAAAATGTTCTGCAAGAACGGGACCAACGAAGACTGAAGAGATTCGTTCAACGTGACAGAAGTGCAACTCTTCCTCAAATTGCTGTAAATTTCAATGCTAGGCCATCAACAAGTCTCAGCGTGCGAACCATCCAACGAAACATCATCGATATGGGCTTTCGGAGCCGAAGGCCCAATCGTGTACCCTTGATGACTACACTATACAGAGCTTCACACCTCGCCTGGGCCCGTCAACACCGAAATTGGACTGTTGATGACTGGAAACATGTTGTCTGGTCGGACGAGTCTCGTTTCAAATTGTATCGAGCGGATGGACGTGTACGGGTATGGAGACAACCTCATGAATCCATGCACCCTGCATGTCAGCAGGAGACTGTTCAAGCTGGTGGAAGCTCTGTAATGGTATGGGACGTGAGCAGTTGGGTGACATGGGACCCCTGATACGGCTAGATGCGACTGTGACAAGTGACACGTGCGAAAGCATCCTGTCTGGTCATCTGCATCCATTCATGTCCATTGTGCACTCCGACGGACTTGGACAATTCCAGCAGGAAAATGCGACATCCCGCACGTCCCGAATTGCTACAGAGAGACTCCAGCAACACTCATCTGAGGTTAAGCACTGGCCACCAAACTCCTCAGACATGAACATTATTGAGTATATTTGGGATGCCTGGCAACGTGCAGTTCAGAAGAGATCTCTAGCCCCTCGTACTCTTACGGATTTATGGCCAGCCTTGCAGGATTCGTGGTATCAAATCCCTCCAGCACTACGTCAGACATTAGTCGAGTCCCTACCACGTCGTGTTGCGGTACTGATGCGTGCTCGCGGGGCCCTAAACGATACTAGTCAGGTGTGCCAGTTTCTTTGAGTCTTCAGTGTAGAATAATACATAGCCTCTTAGCAATACGCAGGCAGGAGGCAAGTAAATCAGATGTTACTCAACAATTCGACCAAAAGCTATACGCGATACGATACACTGAAAATATTAAATTGAATCGAAGAGTAACTCAGATACCTCAACTACTCTCCGGAGTGAGCGACTCAATTCGGATCCAGCAACAAGTGTCGTAACTACAGACTTCCTGAGACAAAAAATTTGTAACGACATGCTAAGCGTGCTTCCGCTCGCGCAAAACACAGCAGCTAAGCTATTTAAGTCTGTGAAATGTGACCGGTGAGTCAGGAGGAAAGGTACATGCTTCAACATGTGATACTGCTGGTGACTCTGAACAAAAAAACCTCTAATAAACCGTCTCCGGGTAAACCAATGAAAACTGCTAGGAACGGAAAAGATGAAGGTGACCGTAAATTAAGATAGTTATGTTATGGTTCGTTTAATTCTGTACGTTTCCTCACAGAAGACGTTCAAACAGTCCTCCGTCTATTTCAATGCATCCAGAATGAGATTCACTCTGCAGCGGAGTGTGCGCAGTTATGAAACTTCCTGGCAGATTAAAACTTTGTGCCGGACCGAGACTCGAACTCGGCAGTTCGAGTCTCGGTCCGCCACACAGTTTTAATCTGCCAGTACGTTTCAGTTTCAATGCATGTTGCTGCTCTTGTAGACAGGTGTTATGTCACCGATCGGAGCTCAGTTTTGCGTTCTCTTTACCTGGGACCAAGCATGTAAAATACGAGCGAGAAATTCCTCTCTTGCGTCCACTCTGCGCTTGCATACGTCGATCTTCAGCCACCCCCACAAACAGTAATCCAATGGGGTAAGATCGGATGATCTGGGTGGCCAAGCAGTGACTGCACGACGACCGATCCAACGACCAGGATACGTTGTGTTGAGATATTGTGCTCGTGTTGCTAAAGGAATATCCTCCACGTATTCTGGTAACACATTTTGAAGAAACTCAAGATAGCGTGTCCCAGTAAGAAGGTTATCTAAAACAACTGGACCGATGAGTTGGTCATCAGTAATACCGCACCACCAGTTGACTGAGAAACTTCGTTGAAAATTCGTTTGCACAGTAGCGTGCACATTTTCATTTGCCCATACATGAGAGTTTCGCATGTTGTTGGTTCCGTTGCGGGTAAATGTTGACTCATCAGTGAACAGAATACGTGGAATTAATCGCTCATTGGCAATGATTCATTGACAGAATTCTTGTCGGGCGGCAACATTACCTTCATGCAGATATTGTACACTCTGCCGACGAAAGGGATACAGACAGTGCTCGTGTACTGTGCGTATCACTCGTGTTTGTGGAATACCAAGTTGGGAAGCAATTCTTCTAGAGTTAGTAGTAGGGTTGCGTTCCACGACTTGAAGAGTGTTCTCAACTTCATTAAGAGTTTGTTGGACGGGACTTTCAGAGAAAACATTTACTATGGGAAGCGTACCACGCAATCCGTGAAGCACCCTGCTAAACACCCCGTTATCTGGCACTCTGCGATTCGGAAATCGTTGTTGGTATTCTCGCACAGCAGCTCTGTAATTCCCATTGGACAAACCATAGACAAACACCTTGTCAGCATACTCCGCATGTGAGAAGATCCGTGGCATTTTCACTACAAAAAACTGTATTCGTTGTACACGTAACAACGCTGTAGTACCGTGCACTACGACAAGCACTGTCGGACTGGGTCTTGAGGTAAACCACTGCACCATGCGCAAGTAAACTGTGTATTGACGCGATTAGTAAGGACGACGCTACACGTTTCACTTTCCTAGTTGGTTTCATTGGTTTACCCGGAAACGGTTAAGAAAAGGGCATATGTTTATTTAGGGTCTTTTTTTTCACAATCACCACTAGTATCACCCTTCGAGCCTTCGGAGCATGTATCTTTCCTCCTGACTCACCATATATATATATATATATATATATATATATAGGGTGAGTCACCTTACGTTACCGCTGGATCAAAAATGGTTCAAATGGTCTGAGCACTATGGGACTTCGTGATGGCTGGGTGTTGTGTGCTGTCCTTAGGTTAGTTAGGTTTAAGTAGTTCTAAGTTCTAGGGGACTAATGACCATAGATGTTAAGTCCCATAGTGCTCAGAGCCATTTTTGAACTATGGGACTTAACTGCTGTGGTCATCAGTCACCTAGAACTTAGAACTACTTAAACCTAACTAACCTAAGGACATCACACACATCCATGCCCGAGGCAGGATTCGAACCTGCGACCGTAGCGGCCGCGCGGTTCCAGACTGTAGCGCCTAGAACCGCTCAGCCACTCCGGCCGGCTTACCGCTGGATATATTTCGTAATCCACATCAAATACTGACGAACCGATTCCACAGACCGAACGTGAGGAGAGGGACTAGTGTAATTGTTTAACACAAACCTACGTTTCTTTAAATGGAGCCACGTTAGTTTTGTTAGCACATCTGAACATATAAACAAGTACGTAATCAGTGCCGTTTGTTGCATTGTAAAATGTTAGTTACATCCGGAGATATTGTACCCTAAAGTTGACGCTTGAAACCTCCGACGTTCAGTTGCGTGTTGTAACAAACACGGGCCACGGTCGGCGACCGGCATCTGCAGGGACATGTTTATGATGACGACCGTGTTTACGAGTGTGGCTGTAGTGCACTGTGGTGATTTGGTCTAGGTGTCGCAGTGTCCGCATGTAGCGCTTGCTGCTATTGTTATTCTGCATTCGTCTCCGCACGCAGACCAACTGTAGTAGACCGTGTTACCAGACGTCTGTGATAGTGTAGTGTTGTAGGAACTGTGACCATGGTGTATTCGAACTCTGAAAAGGCGGGGATGATACCCATCTATGGCGAGTGTCGACGAAATGCAGCTGAAGCACGCAGGGTGTATGCAGAACGGTACCCGGACAGAGAGCATCCAACGTGCCGCACATTGCAAAATATCTACCGCCAACTGCATGCAACAGTTATGGTCGTAGCACGCAAACTGGTCCGTAACAGGCCCGTCACAGGAGAAGTGGGTGCAGCTGGTGTGTCAGCTGCTGTTGCCATGAACCCACACATGAGTACACGGGACATTGCGAGAGGCGGAGGACTGAGTCAAAGTAGTGTCATGCGCATACTGCATCGTCACCGCTCTCACCCGTTTCATGTGTCGCTACATCAGCAATTACATGGTGATGACTTTAATCATCGAGTGCAATTCTGTCAATGGGCATTAACAGAGAATGAGTTGCAGTTCTACCTGTTTACCGATGAAGTGGGTTCCACAAACCACGGGGCAGTGAATCTACGGATCATGCATTACTCGTCCGTGGACAATCCTCGCTGGCGCAGACAGGTAGAGCTACAGCGACCGTGGACTGTAAATGTATGGTGTGGAATCATTGGCGACCACCTCATTGGTCCTCACTTCATTGCAGGGGCCCAAACAGCTGCAATATACATCGCGTTTCTACAGAATGATCTGCCAACGTTGCTCGAAAATGTCCCACTGGAAATGCGTCGACGTATGTGGTATCAGCATGATGGTGCACGTGCACATTCCGCAATTAACACTAGGCTGACCCTTGACAGGATGTTCGACGGGCGTTTCATAGGACGTGGAGGACGCATAAATTGGCCAGCCTGTTCTCCTGATCTTACACCTCTGGACTTCTTTCTGTGGGGTACGTTAAAGGAGAATGTGTACCGTGATGTGCCTACAACCCCAGATGATATGAAACAAGGTATTGTGGCAGCCTGTGGCGACATTACACCAGATGTACTGCGGCGTGTATGACATTCATTACGCCAGAGATTGCAATTGTGTGCAGCAAATGATGGCCACCACATTGAACATCTATTGGCCTGACATGTCGGGACACACTCTATTCCACTCCGTAATTGAAAACGGTGAAAGGTCTCTGTTGTATTCCTTTCATGTTAATTTCTTAAATCTGTTGTCATTTACGGCATAAATTCCTCTTCTAAATTTACTGTGGTGTTTCTGACTATCTGGGAGGAGACTGAGCAGTGAAACGTGTTACTTTTACACATAAACAAGAACGATCTGTCACACTACTACACTTTGAAACACAGTTTATATGTAATTCATGTCACACAGTCTCATACGGAACCTACATCCGCTTTCTTTTATATACTGTATATGATAAGATACTGTCATCCCCCTTCCCTTCTGTGTGAGAGGATGAATGAGCAAATGTATTTCTAGTTGCATTCTGGATGGTAGCAGACAAGCCTGTCTGCTAGAGAACAGTAGGACCACCGTCGGAACAGGTAGCTATGCTTTCTAAAAGCAAAGAGGTTTCTATCCTTAGTATGGTCCTGTCCGTCCCTTGTCATGTTGGTATAGAAAGCTGCCTCTCTGGTCACTTCCGTTTGTATCGGTGAGGCACCCTCACGAAGGGACCACGGCAGTCTGTCCGCGGCGAGCGTCTGAAGTGGTAAGATCGCCGGCTGAGCGCGTGTCTGCTAAGTCCGTAGGACAATGGATTTCTTATGTTCAGCCTAACTGAAAATTTAATCACCTTTACTTCAGGTTTAGCTCTAAAATATCTAATGGTATCTTAAATTGTAACGCAGTGTAATTCGAGCGTGAAGTTCAGAATATATTCCGGTAGTTGCTTTGTCACTACTTTGTGGGTAAAGTGGAACCACGTGTTGATCAGTAACTCTACGTAGCATCATTAATCTTCAATGCGAATGTGCGTGAGATTGTAACGTCTCGTCTTTACAATATTTTTCAATATAGCAACTTCTCTTTATGTTCAACCCACGTGGGGTGTACTTTGTGAGACCAGTACCACGTGCTTATACAATTGTTTGACCCATCAGGTTAATAGTAAGACGATAGTAACCAGTTCGAGGTTTTTCTTTTGTAAATTGCTTTTCGATCTAATTTATTTTAATTATCAAAATTATTGTGGAGTTACACTCTTTGTGTAAACCAAGTTGACCACGTGAAGCATGTGGTGTAATCATCAAAGTAGCCCTCAGCTATTCTTTTCGGGAAGATTTCACAGAGAGTTAGTATGAATTTAGTATACCAGTGTGTGGTAATTACACGACGGACAGGATTGCGCTACGAACGTAACTTCTTTGGGTAAAAATTGAATCGGTTGGTTGTGGTTAATTTCCTCTTGCATATGTTTCAACGTTTTTCGTGTGTTATTTTATGAATGCAGTGTTGTATGCAGTCTCCCAATTTTGGCTCCATATTTGATGTGTTCTTTAAGATTACAATCTCACATTTTCACAATCCTAAATAAGGCACCAGTTTAGTTATGAATCAAGTTTAATATGCTGAAATTTCAATGATCAATGTTAAAATAAATTTCCAAATATAAACTGATTTATTTCTTTTTATTTAAATTCTCTTATATAGGTTACAATATCTCTGGATGTAATTAACGACACTGTTTACGTATTTGTTTATATGTTCAGATGTGCTAACAAAACTAACGGGGTTCCATTTAAAAAAACGTAGGTTTGTGTTAATATATATATATATATATATATATATATATATATATATATATATATATATATATGTTGTTATTGTGGTCTTCAGTCCTGAGACTGGTTTGATGCAGCTCTCCATGCTACTCTATCCTGTGCAAGCTTCTTCATCTCCCAGTACCTACTGCAACCTACATCCTTCTGAATCTGCTTAGTGCATTCATCTCTTGGTCTCCCTCTACGATTTTTACCCTCCACGGTGCCCTCCAATGCTAAATTTGTGATCCCTCGATGCCTCAAAACATGTCCTACCAACCGATCCCTTCTTCTAGTCAAGTTGTGCCACAAACTTCTCTTCTCACCAATCCTATTCAATACCTCCTCATTAGTTACATGATCTACCCACCTTATCTTCAGCATTCTTCTGTAGCACCACATTTCGAAAGCTTCTATTCTCTTCTTGTCCAAACTAGTTATCGTCCATGTTTCACTCCCATACATGGCTACACTCCATACAAATACTTTTAGAAACGACTTCCTGACACTTCAATCTATACTCGATGTTAACAAATTTCTCTCGTTCAGAAACGCTTTCCTTGCCATTGGCAGTCTACAATCTGTATATTGAGCAAGCAGTAAAGGAAACAAAAGAAAAATTCGGAGTAGGTATTAAAGTTCATGGAGAAGAAATAAAAACTTTGAGGTTCGCCGATGACATTGTAATTCTGTCAGAGACAGCAAAGGACTTGGAAGAGCAGTATATATATATATATATATATATATATATATATATATATATATATATATATATATATATATATCACCGGTTATCGTATGACTATTAAAAGATTATAATTAATGTTAGTCTGGTTGGGAATTTGGTAAGCTAGACTGGATACCTGGTGAAACAGTTGCGCAGTAATGCAAGGTTAACTTCCCCAGACAGCTCACAGCTTTTAACCCTCTTTTATTGTCTGTCAGCACCGCTTACACCACAAATTAAAGCAACAACGTTACAACGGAAACCACGTGTGTACGTGTACCTCACCCCTCATGGTAATGTACATGTGCGTCAGTGAAAAAGACCAATAAAGAGGTGTTAGCATGTGGACGTAATGTGCTGTTCCAGTCTCTTCTGTACCTAAGGTCCATCACCGTTCCCTTTGGATCCCCACGTACTCCGGTGCACTCCGATATACACGATCGAGCAGCGGAGGAGTGGTACTCAAGCGTCAACTTTAGGTTACAATATCTCCGGATGTAATTAACATTTTACAATGCAACAAACGGCACTGTTTACGTATTTGTTTATATGTTCAGATGTGCTAACAAAACTAACGGGGTTCCATTTAAAAAACGTAGGTTTGTGTTAAAAAACATACTTCCGTGCATTTTTTTTATGGTTTGTATTAACCAATTACACTAGCCCCTCTCCTCACTTTCGGTCTGTGGAATCGATTCGTCAGTATTTGATGTGGTTTACGAAATATATCCAGCGGTAATGTCAGGTGACTCACCCTGTATATATATATATATATATATATATATATATATATATATATATCGCGAATACCTAACGAAATAACGTTGTAAATAAGCAATGCCTACAGATGACTTCAATAATATGAACAGTCTAAGCAAACTGACGAAGCAGCGTTCAGCATCAGTCCACCGCAGAGAACATGGAGCAAGTCTCAGCCGCCATATTTCGAGAAGTCTAGTTTGAAACGCGCCGACACCACATGGTTGCGTACCGGCTAGACGCTCAATGGCTAAAGCCTTCTGAAACATATGTCCATACTTCCGCTAAACCTGACAGACTGAACACTTCAAAGTTAGTGACTGCCTCTAGTCAAGATGCTACAGAACAATCTTTGCTCAGCTTCTGCAACGACTACATCGCGAAATAAAGTGATAATTTAATTGAAATGTGAAAGCGGTTATTTAACAGGCAACTTTCAAACTGAAGGGAGAGGACACTTTGTGTGGTGCGGTTATTATGTGGATGAGACTGGCAGTAAAGACTTTTAGTAATGTCATGTAAGAATAGGCAAACGGATGACAATAAATTTGAGTCCTGAAACACATTTGTTATTAGTTGAAGGATTTTTATAGTTTGAATATAATAGTATCATTGTCTAAACGTTAAAAATTGCTATAAGCCGTTTCAAAAACTGTACAACATAAATTAAGAGGATTTACAGCCGATGGAGATTCTATAGTTCTGTTGAATCCGTGAGGTATTCCGCATAGGGACAATGAGAATAAAATCAGAGAAATTATGGTTCATAGAGAAGCGCGAAGTTATTTTCCTCTGCTCCTATACGCGAATTGCAAAAGACGTTAAATTGTTAATACTGACATGAAGTACCCACTTACCCCGTACCACCGCCTGTACAACCATTTGCGGTGTATATTACGTAGATGACGAAAGCTCAATACACATTCCCAGCAGACTCTATTGCCAGCGGGCAGTGGATCTGAAAATGTAGTACTCAGCAATGTGCAGTACGGTGTAGCGAAATGCGATCAGTGGGACACTGAGGGCACGTTAAACATGTCTGACTGCAATTCCTAATTATACCAATTATGCCTAGGTTTACAGCCAACATCATAAACCACTTCGTAATGAGGTTGTGATAGTTGCGTTACGTCTCTATTCAGTAACTGATTAATGACTCCCCTTGATTTATACTGGTGTCAATCTCTTGTAAGAATGCATCGTTCAGCCCCATCCTGACAGACAGTGAAAGTGAAGGTTTAGCTAATCTTCGGGCGCCGTTTATTGGCCAAATAACAAGCGTTTTGCGGAGGTGCCGATAGCGTTTGCAACGAGCAGGATAAAGATTTGTGTAACTGCCTGAAAGCGAAACTAGTTTCATTTCTCCACATATTCCAGACTATTTCAAATTCTCAGCAACTACTCAGGAGATTTTTGATGATTTTCGTTTTGCGAGTGGAAGTTCATCGAAAATTACTATTCCTGTATTAATAGTTAAGTTGAACAATATAGTGAAACATATGTTATCATTGAGTATTAATTATGCTTCCAGTCAAATCATTACATGGAGATTTTTCTCGTTATAGTAAATGTTTCTTATATACTAGTATCTTCAACACTTTTACACAATTCAAATAGCTATCAGAATTCTATGACTACAATGCTTGATCGAATAAGTCCAGCATCTTGGCTGTATCTTTTCATAACATTAAAAGTATCTCTTCATTGCCCTATCCATTGCAGTTATACGTCTGTGAAACCAATTAGCACGTGACCTGTGTCTTGTAGAAAACCAGTCTGCATACAGCAGGATCCTGAAGCTTCATCTTGTATCATCGGCGTAGCTTTCCTCTTGGCATGACCCAGTTGTTTTCTATCATGTGCTATCACTGTCTCCGTCATAATGTAAACTACACTCCTGGAAATTGAAATAAGAACACCGTGAATTCATTGTCCCAGGAAGGGGAAACTTTATTGACACATTCCTGGGGTCAGATACATCACATGATCACACTGACAGAACCACAGGCACATAGACACAGGCAACAGAGCATGCACAATGTCGGCACTAGTACAGTGTATATCCACCTTTCGCAGCAATGCAGGCTGCTATTCTCCCATGGAGACGATCGTAGAGATGCTGGATGTAGTCCTGTGGAACGGCTTGCCATGCCATTTCCACCTGGCGCCTCAGTTGGACCAGCGTTCGTGCTGGACGTGCAGACCGCGTGAGACGACGCTTCATCCAGTCCCAAACATGCTCAATGGGGGACAGATACGGAAATCTTGCTCGCCAGGGTAGTTGACTTACACCTTCTAGAGCACGTTGGGTGGCACGGGATACATGCGGACGTGCATTGTCCTGTTGGAACAGCAAGTTCCCTTGCCGGTCTAGGAATGGTAGAACGATGGGTTCGATGACGGTTTGGATGTACCGTGCACTATTCAGTGTCCCCTTGACGATCACCAGCGGTGTACGGCCAGTGTAGGAGATCGCTCCCCACACCATGATGCCGGGTGTTGGCCCTGTGTGCCTCGGTCGTATGCAGTTCTGATTGTGGCGCTCACCTGCACGGCGCCAAACACGCATACGACCATCATTGGCACCAAGGCAGAAGCGACTCTCATCGCTGAAGACGACACGTCTCCATTCGTCCCTCCATTCACGCCTGTCGCGACACCACTGGAGGCGGGCTGCACGATGTTGGGGCGTGAGCGGAAGACGGCCTAACGGTGTGTGGGACCGTAGCCCAGCTTCATGGAGACGGTTGCGAATGGTGCTCGCCGATACCCCAGGAGCAACAGTGTCCCTAATTTGCTGGGAAGTGGCGGTGCGGTCCCCTACGGCACTGCGTAGGATCCTACGGTCTTGGCGTGCATCCGTGCGTCGCTGCGGTCCGGTCCCAGGTCGACGGGCACGTGCACCTTCCGCCGACCACTGGCGACAACATCGATGTACTGTGGAGACCTCACGCCCCACGTGTTGAGCAATTCGGCGGTACGTCCACCCGGCCTCCCGCATGCCCACTATACGCCCTCGCTCAAAGTCCGTCAACTGCACATACGGTTCACGTCCACGCTGTCGCGGCATGCTACCAGTGTTATAGACTGCGATGGAGCTCCGTATGCCACGGCAAACTGGCTGACACTGACGGCGGCGGTGCACAAATGCTGCGCAGCTAGCGCCATTCGACGGCCAACACCGCGGTTCCTGGTGTGTCCGCTGTGCCGTGCGTGTGATCATTGCTTGTACAGCCCTCTCGCAGTGTCCGGAGCAAGTATGGTGGGTCTGACACACCGGTGTCAATGTGTTCTTTTTTCCATTTCCAGGAGTGTATTTATACTGTCCTCACCTGTTTCCATTTCTCTTATCTTCGTTCCATCTCGTATACTAATTTTGCTCCATTATTTCTCGCTCTTTCCTCGACCAGTCAGCTTCTTCGCAACATTGATTCTTTCTGTACTGTTTTCACATAATTCTTTAAGATGTCACAACTTACATTCGACAAGAGGAAAGGGCTTATTCTTATAAGACGCATTTCTTATCTTCCACTTACTCATTACTATACGTATTATCATCATTATAACTATTACTATAATTATCATTATTATTATTGTTGTTACACTAAGGCGACAAAATTCATGGGATAGCGACATGCACATATACAGATGGTGGTAGTATCGCGTACACAAAGTAGAAAAGTACAGTGCACTGGCGGAGCTGTCGTATGTAGTTAGGTGATTCATGTGAAAAGAATTCCGGTGTGATTATAGCTGCACGACGGGAAGTAACAGGCTTTGAGCGCGGAATGGAAATTGGAGACAGGGGCATAGCACATGTCATTTAAGAAATCGTTAGAGAATTCAATATTCTGAGATTCACAGTGTCAAAAGTATGCTGAGAATACCAAATTTCAGGTATTACCTCTCATCACGGACAACGTAGTCCCCGACGGCCTTCACTTTACGACCGAGAGCAGCGGCGTTGCGTATAGTTGTCAGTGTTAACAGACAAGGAACACTGCGCGAAATAACCGCAGGCATCAATCTGGGATGTACGACGAGCGAATCCATTAGGACAGTGCGGCGAAATTTAATGTTAATGGCAGCAGACGACCGTCGCTAGTGCCTTTGCTAACAGCACGACATCGCTTGCAGAACCTCTCCTGGACTCGTGTTCATAGCAGTGGGGTCTTAGATGACTGGAAAACCGGCCACGACGTTCACATTACATTCACAACACTGACGACTGGACGAGCGGTTTCAATATCAAAGGGAGCGGGCCCCATCGTCTGACAGGCTGCCGGCCTCAGCTCACACACAAAGGAATTTCCGAGTTCACCCACCTGACACAGTCACCCAACCGTTTGAGAGCTTCGAAAAGTGTAATTGGTGTTTAACTTGCAGACCCGCTACGATAATAATGAGCACTGTGTGTTATCGCATGCTGGCCGGAGTGACCGAGCGTTTCTAGGCGCTACAGTCTGCAACCGCACGACCGCTACGGCCGCTAGTTCGAATCCTGCCTCGGGCATGGATGTGTCTGATGTCTTTAGGTTAGTTAGGTTTAAGTAGTTCAAGTTCTACGGAACTGATGACCTCAGAACTTAAGTCCCACAGTGCTCGGAGCCATTTTAACCATTTTTTGTTATCGCATGTCAAAGGCTCCGAAGTAAGTATAAAACAGAAGTAACATATCGTGTGGGGTATAGTGAGTTAAGTTTCATGTTTATGTAGGGCCCTCTCGAGTGTTTGTGTGTGTGTGTGTGTGTGTGTGTGTGTGTGTGTGTGTGTGTGTATGTGTGAGTGTGTGTGTGTCCACGTGTGTTTCATACGTAGAGTGATTCAGACGGTTGCGCACAGATTGAAAGAGATGGTAGAAAAGTCGAAGTAACACTAAGCCAGTGAAAGGTTTGGAATATGGCGATAAGCTAAGATAAGATAAGCACCGCAGATCTGTCCATAGAAGGGCCAACAATACGACCCGACCGCCCGCCGTGTCATCCTCTGCCAACAGTATCATTACGACGCTCTATAGAGGGTTGGGGGCTAGCACACCGCATTCCAGGCCGTTGTCAGTTTAGCAGACCTGGTGCCGCCGCTACTCGGTCAAAAGCAGCTCCTCAACTGGCATTACGAGGTAGAGTGCACCCCGTTCCAGTCTTCATACCGAGGGAAAAACCGTGGCAGTACCGGGAATCGAACTCGGGAACCCCGTGTGGGTGCCAGCCACACTGCCTACTCTAACTATTCAGCTGAAGAGGCGGACGGAATGTCAGGAACAACAGGGAAAATCGATACATATGCGCCTTAATTGTAACAAGAAAATACACTGTTTATCCAACATCGTTCTACATTATGGAATATGTTCATAATGTTTAAGCCAGTCAACAAAAATTAGGGGAAAAATTCGTGTAGTTGCAAGTTTTTGTACAGTGGTGGGCTAGAGTGCATTTCGGTGTGAACAGGGGGTGGTGGCCGAATGTTTGGAGGTCAGTTTTTATGTTGTTATTGAATATGTTCAAAACCGCGGCTACTAGCAACAATGTTTACCTGTACAAAATTTAACTACATTAAATTTCCTACAGAAAAAGTTCTATACAGTTTTCTTTTCTCTGGGAGAAACAGTTCCCATGTTGCATAGGTTGGAAAAATCACAGGTGATTAGAAGTATTGTTTTAACGGTATAATATTAATGTTTATTGTTAAGGGAAGTGGGTTAAGAACATAAATTAAATGTGTGTACTACATCTAATTGCAGTAGAGCCGTATTAAGGGATAAATTGTGCTCTGTGGTTGCAACAGGGTGGAGAGAGGGAAGTGCATGACCACAATCAGGCGAACTGTCACCCCTCACGCTTCTAACCTCGGCCCTCATCCCCGCCACTCCCCCTGCACCCAGTTCCACTCCCAAACCGCAACTTATCTCTCAAATTGGCTTTACTGCACGTAGATGTACTACACACATTTAATATGTGTTTCTAACCCATTTCATTTAATAACAAACATTAATTTTATGCCATTAAAACAACTTTTTTCAATAATCTGCGATTTTTCCGTCCCTAAAACGCCGTAACTATTAGGCCCAGAGAAAAAAATGAACAGAAATTATCTGTAAGAAATTTAACATAATTTAATTTTATATTGGAAAACATTTCCTCTACAAGCAAAGGTTTTCGATGCCTTCAAGAAAACATAAAAAGTGACCTTTAAACGCCTCCATCCCCAACTCCTACTCACGACCCAACGGTTAGAATTTTTTGTATGTTGTTCCTGGCACTCTTGCCCACCACTGTACAAAAATTTGCGACTGAAGAATTTTTTCCCCATATTCGACCTTTCTTGGTCTCCGATGACTGACGTAAAATAGAGATGATCATATTCAGTATAGGCATAAAATCATCGTAGAACATTTAGGTACACTCTACTAAGTACTACAGGTATCGCAAGAATATCATCAGACGCTGCAAGTATTCTGGTGACAAGTGTTTCTTCATCGGGAACTGGTGTCACGTACTCGAGGATTTTGACATGCCTTCAAAAAAAATAAATAAAAAAAATGCAGCAGATCAAACGAGCGTATGCCAGGCGTTGTACTGGAAGAGAAGGTCCAATTGCATGTCCCTCTCGCTCCGTTGACCTGACGTCTTTCACTCTTCTTTTCCTTTCTTTTGGAGGGGAGGGGAGTGCGAGGGAGGCTGGAGTGAATGGGTTGGAAGTGGGTAGAGGAGTGGGTGCCACAAAAGAGGCTGCGACTGCTTTACACTTATTCCCGACTAATAAACAGTTCTCGTCAAGGTATTTTAGCTTTTGATGAGCTTCGCTTGGTGCCTTGAGTACTTGATAGAATGCACCAGAATTTTCGACGAAGATGTTACGACCGTATTGATTGTGATTGTCGCCATTTTGAACATCTCCCGTTATGTTCAATACTACTCAGTAAACTTAAGATGCGTGTGCATTCATTGGCTTAACTGTTTCGACATTCCAAAGCTTTCACTGGCTCAGGATTACTTCCACGATCGTAAGTGCCTGTTCTAAGCATATTTTATTTCGATTTCTCTGTCAGCTGCTTCAGTTTGGGCGCATCCATACTAAGTCATGAAGTGGAAGACTACACTGCACGTTCCAAAATCAACGTGACAGAGACTTTCTTTTTTCGCTAGTAAATAACTGTCGAACGGTGGAGGATGCTACTCTAATAGATCTTGATTTGTGTTTGTAAAGGTGAACACCATTTGGTCATTTTACTGACATAGAGCAGAAAGAAACATGCAAGAGTTTCGAAAAAGACCATCGATCGTAATAGGACCGGTTTGTGATTAATATCACGTGCCTAGACCTCCAGCACGAGGCTTTCAGGCGCGGTAGCGCTTCGATGCGTTCTCTCATGCGTAAAGAGGCATGCTCCACGGAAATGACTCAAAGTAATTTGAATTTACCGCCACTGTGGCCCAAACCCAGGCCGCTGCCACTTGTATACGACAGGAGTTTGGACTGGCAGAGCTTAAAAACTGATGACACTCGGACAATCCTTGGAGAATATGAATTTGGCTGAAAATATGCGAAAATTTGTGGTTTCAGGACTCAGAAATGCTGGATGTGAGTGTAGCTTGATGTCCATGAAGTACTAGAAAACAACGACAGACAAGTGACAGTACTCAGTACTGAAAAAGTAATGACCAAGTGTCGGAAAAGTAAATACTTGAAATTACGTTGTTTTGTGCGTTGCTGCTGCTGAAGGTATATTTTTGCTATGACTTAATTGTTACAGACGATAACGTGATGAAATGTACTGTGTTAGAAACAGGGCCGCTTCTACATCTACATCTACATCCATACTCCGCAAGCCACCTGACGGTGTGTGGCGGAGGGTACCCTGAGTACCTCCATCGGTTCTCCCTTCTATTCCTGTCTCGTATTGTTCGTGGAAAAAAGGATTGTCGGTATGCTTCTGTGTGGGCTCTACTCTCTCTGATTTTATCCTCATGGTCTCTTAGCGAGATATACGTAGGAGGGAGCAATATACTGCTTGACTCTTCGGTGAAGGTATGTTCTCGAAACTTTAACAAAAGCCCATACCGAGCTACTGAGAGTCTCTCCCGCAGAGTCTTCCACAGGAGTTTATCTATCATCTCCGTAACGCTTTCGCGATTACTAAATGATCCTGTAACGAAGCGCGCTGCACTCCGTTGGATCTTCTCTATCTCTTCTATCAACCCTATCTGGTAAGTATCCCACACTGCTGAGCAGTATTCAAGCAGTGGGCGAACAAGCGTACTGTAACCTACTTCCTTTGTTTTCGGATTGCATTTCCTTAGGATTCTTCCAATTAATCTCAGTCTGGCATCTGCTTTACCGACGATCAACTTTATATGATCATTCCATTTTAAATCACTCCTAATGCGTACTCCCAGATAATTTATGGAATTAACTGCTTCAGTTGCTGACCTGCTATTGTGTAGCTAAATGATAATGGAACTATCTTTCTATGTATTCGCAGCACATTACACTTGTCTACATTGAGATTCAATTGCCATTCCCTGCACCTTGCGTCAATTCGCTGCAGATCCTCCTGCATTTCAGTACAATTTTGCATTGTTACAACCTCTCGATACACCACAGCATCGTCCGCAAAAAGCCTCAGTGGACTTCCGATGTCATCCACAAGGCCATTTATGTATATTGTGAATAGCAACGGTCCTATGACACTCCCCTGCGGCACACCTGAAATCACTCCTACTTCGGAAGACTTCTCTCCATTGAGAATGACATGCTGCGTTCTGTTATCTAGGAACTCTTCAATCCAATCACACAATTGGTCTGATAGTCCGTATGCTCTTATTTTGTACATTAAACGACTGTGGGGAACTGTATCGAACGCCTTGCGGAAGTCAAGAAACACGGCATCTACCTGTGAACCCGTGTCTATGGCCCTCTGAGTCTCGTGAGCGAATAGCGCGAGCTGAGTTTCACACGACAGTCTTTTTCGAAACCCATGCTGATTCCTACAGAGTAGCAAATTATAGCGCTAAGAAGTGTCGAATTAGGAAAAAATGTAAAAATCTGCTGTCGTTGATGAGATCGTGAGACACTTTCGAAATACTTGGAAAGCAACATTTGCAGACAACGAATGAAGTCGACGGTGGACATCCATAACGTGAGGAATATGCACTGTCGAATCTCGATAAAGTGATATAGGAATCACTGAGTCATTTACGTATTACTTTCATGACAGAACGGGCAAGATATGAGTATTGTTACATGCCAATTAAACATTTTAGCAATATTATAAATGTATTAAAATCGCAAAAAAGCTGGAAATTAACGTTAACTGAGAAATATTTCGTGTCCATCACTCGAATCTGTGATCTTTCAAACAGAAACCCAGCGGTTCTCGGCGCTTCAGTCCGGAACCGCGCTGCTGCTACGGTCGCAGGTTCGAATCTTGCCTCAGGCATTGATGTGTGTGATGTCCTTAGGTTAGTTAGGTTTAAGTAGTTCTAAGTCTAGGAGACTGATGACCTCAGATGTTAAGTCCCATAGTGCTTAGGGCTATTTTTTGAAATAGAAACCCGCTCTCGAGAATCGGAAGCTCAAGCCGGTACTGATGAGAGACAGGCGATATCTAGTCCACCATGAGAGCAGCGCCACTTTTTCAGACCCGCCAGATTTGGTATGTGAGAATAAAGGATTAAATACAATGGTGCATCATGAAGGAAATGACTCCTACCCACCACGCGTGCAGGCAGTATTTTAACTTTACGCAACCGACTTATTTTGATCTTTTCGCCTTATTTTACAAGGAGACTATCTCTACCATATCGTGTATTTTCCACCTTTTCCACTTAAAGGGTGTGGCCCATCACCGCATTTTGGAATTATTCCCACAGTTTTAATTCCCAGCTTATTGTTGATGAAGCTGCTTTCTCCTTCGTGAGTTCTTTCTCAAGTATTTCTGTGACCTGTCACATCTCGTTAAACAACAGTATGTTCGGAGAATTTCCGGTTAACTTACAGTTGAATATGGTTGGGAAAGTATCCTCCTACATCTACACGGCCACTCTGCATATCACACTTAGGTGCCTGGCAGAAGGATTATCGAACCACCTTCACAATAATTCTCTATTGTTCCACTTTGGGACAGTGCGCGGGAAAAACGAAAACCTATATCTTTCAGTGTGAACTCCGATATCCCTTATTTTATTATGATGATCGTTTCTCCCCATGTAAGACAGCGTCAACAATATATTTTCGAATTCGGAGGAGAAACAGGGTGACTGAAATTTCGTGACAAGATCCCGCCGCAGCGAGAAATGTCTTTGTTTCAATGATGTCCACCCCAAATCGTGTATCACCTCTGTGACTCTATCTCCACTATTTCTCGATAATACAGAGCTTGCTGGCCCTCTCTGAACTTCCTCGATGTGTCCCGTTAATCACATCTGGTGTGGGTTCTAAACAGCGCAGCAGTACTCAAACAGAGGAAGGACAAGGCTAGTGTAGGTAGTCCTTTTGTAGACCTGTTGCACCTTATAAGTGTTCTGCCCAATAAAACGCAGTCTTTGGTACGCCTTTATCACAATTCCTTTTAGCACTCATGTGGATGACCTCACACATTCCATCATTTACGGTTAATTGCCAATTTTCGTGCCATGCAGATACCTTTTACAAATCGTTTTGCAATTTCTTTTGATATTCTGATGACTTCACTAGACGATAAACGATAACGTCATCTGCAAACAACCAAAGACGGCAGCTCAGATTGCCTCCTCAATCGTTTATATGGATAAGAAACAGCAGAAGGCCAATAACACTACCCAGGGGAACGCCAGAGATCAGTTTTGTTTTACTCGATGATTTTCCGTCAGTTACTACGAACTGTGATCTCTCTGACAAGAAATAACGAATTCGGTCGCGTAACTAGAAGATATTCTATAAGCTTGAAATTTGATTACAAGCTGCTTGTAAGGAACGGTGCCAAAAGCATCCTGGATATCTACGGAATCAATCTGAAATCCCTTGTCGATAGTACTCAACATTTCGTGTGACTAAAGAGCTAGTTGTGCTTCAAAAGAACGATGTCTTCTAAATCCGTGTGCCAATAGACCGTTCTCTTCGAGGTAATTTATAATTTTCGAACACATTATACACTGAAGAGTCAAATCAATTGGTACACCTACCTAATACAGTGTAGGGCCCCCACGAGGACGCAGAAGTGTCGCAACACGACGTGGCATGTGGCACGAACTCGACTAATGTCCGAAGTACTGCTGGAGACAATTGACACCATGAAGCCTTCAGGACTCTCCATAAATCCGTAAGTATAAGGAGGGCATATCTGGGGAGTTTGGTGGCCAGCGAAAGTGATGAAACTCAGAAGAGTGTTCCTGAAGACACTCCATAGCAATTCTGGACGTGTGGGGTGTCGCATTGTACTGCTGGAATTGTCCAAGTCCGTGGGAATTCCCAATGGACTTGAGTAGATGGAGGCAGTTAGACAGGATTACGTACGTGTCTTCTGTGAGTGTCGTATCTAGAAGTATCAGGGGTCCCATATAACTCCAACTGCACACGCCCCACACCATTGCAGTGTATGCACCTGCTTGAAGTCCCCTGCTGACATCCAGGGTCCATGGATTCATGAGGCTGTCTCCATATTCGTACACGTCCATAAGCTCGATACAATTTGAAAAAGAGACTCGTTCGACTAGATAACATGTTTCCAGTCATCAACAGTCTAATGTCGCTGGTGAAGGACCCAGGCAAGGCGTACAGCTTTGTGTTGTGCAGTCATCAAGGGTGCACGAGTGGGCCTTCGGCTCCGAAAACCCATATCGATGATGTTTCGTTGAATGGTTCGCACGCTGGGAAATGTTGATGACCAAGCACTGAAATTTGTAGCAATTTTCTGAAGGGTTGCACTTCTTTCACATTGAACGATTACCTTCAGTCATCGTTCGTACTGCTCTTGCAGGATCTTTTCCCTACAGCAGGGATGTCGGAGATTTGATGTTTTACCGAATTCCTCATATTCACTATACACTCGTGATACGGTCCCCGCTTAATTGCTATCTCGTAGTTGCTGTGTCCCATCGCTCGTGCGCCGACTAAAACACCACGTTCAGTCTCACTGAAACCTTGATAATCCGCCATTGTAGCAGCAGTAACCGATCTAACAACTGCGCCAGACTCTTGCTGCTTTGTATAGGTGCTGCCGATTGCAGCACCGTATTCTGCCTGTTTACATCCCTCTGTAGTTGAATACGCATGCATATACCAGTTTCTTTGGCACTTCAGTGTATGTTCCACAACACTGCTGCATATCGACGTCAATGGTATGAACCTGTAATGTAGTGGATTACTCCTATTGTCTTTCTTGAATAATGGTGCGACCTGTACAACTTTCCTGTCTTTAGGTAGGGATCTTTCGTCAAGCGAGCGGTTGTACATTATTGTTAAGTATGGAGCTACTGCATCAGCACACTCTAAAAGGATGGTTCAAATGGCTCTAAGCACTATGGGACTCAACATCTGAGGTCATCAGTCCCCTAGACTTAGAACTACTTTAACCTAAATAACCTAAGGACATCACACACATCCATGCCCGAGGCAGGATTCGAACCTACGACCGCAGCAACAGTGCGGTTCCGGACAGAAGCGCCTAGAATCGCTCGGCCTCAGCGGCCGGACTCTAAAAGGAACCTAACTGGTATACAGTCTGGACCGGAAGACCTGCTTTTATTAAGTGATTTAAGTTGCTTCACTACTCTGAGGTCATGTACTTCAATGTTACTCATGTTGGCAGGTGCTCTTGATTAGAATTCTGGGATATTTACTTCGTGATCTTTTGTGCAGGAATTTCGAAGGCTGTGTTTAGTAACTCTGCTCTAGTAGCACTGTAATCGACAATATTTCTATTGCTATCGCGCAGAGAAGGCATTGATTGTGTCTCGCCGCTAGCATACTCGACATACAACCAGAATCTCTTTGGATTTTCTGTCAGGTTTCGAGACAAAGTTTCATTTTGGAAACGATTGTAAACATCTCGCATTGAAGTCCGTACTAAATTTTGAGCTTCTGTAAAAGATCATCAATCTTTGCGATTTTGCGTTGGTTTAAATTTGACATCCTTATTTCGTTGTACTGGGTTCAGTTACTTAAGAAGCCTTCCTGCCACTCACATATCTGGGAACCTAATCTATGTGCATATACCTTCGTTAACCATCTGCAGTGGAACTCCATGTCAAATGCTTTTCGGAAATCTAGAAATATGGACTCTGCTTGTTGCCCTCCATCCATAAATTGTAGTATATCATCTGAGAAAGGGGATAGCTGATTTTTGCACGAGCGATGCTGTCTAAAACCGTTCCGACTGGTGGACAGAAGCTTTCCGGTTTCAAGGAATATACTTAAGCAGCAGAGAACATTAGGGTTATTTCAGGTAGTTCTTTGGGTGTTTTTCTTAGGTATATTAGCATTTCATTAGTATTCAGATTACAAATACAAAAATCACTATTGAAAACATCACGTTGTGCAATAAGAAGGAAGACAGTATTGTTCCAGTAAGTTATACGAAATTTCTCTGTCTCAGTCACAGAACTGTACATTTTAATAAATATTGTTGGCGACAGTTAGACAGATAAACGTGAATTGTAATTACTTCCGGCTGAATGTTTTTACAGGCTGTTTCATTCGTTTGGCAGTCATTACATAGTCTGTGAACTACAAGCAATTACTGGTATGCTATGATAGGCGACTATTATCCTCAAAAACGTATCTGTTATTTCTGTGTGAGGTCAATTTTAACACATACAAAAACACAGTTTGTTCGATAAACATTCATCCGATTCCACAGAACTACACATTCTGCATAATGGTGTCAGAGACATGGGAGTAATCTTGACTTATGAAAAGGTCTATGAACATTATTTTCTGCCCAAAGAACCATCCGATTTTACAAGAGTGTAGATAGCTTTTACGTGTATCAACATATAACCGAGAGGTTGTCATTACGCTTATGAGTAACGTTTTCTTTTAAGTTTCAGAAAAGGAGACACGCAGATGAAGACGTTAAAAAACCACTAAAAAAAGCACATAGTGTGAGATCAGGAGAGTTTGGAAGTCAGTGTTCCAATAGGACATTCTTACACCCCTTATGGCGATCTATGGTTGAGGAAGTGGACGAGTGCAGGATCGTACTCTCAACGAAGACCACGCCACACAGTTCAAACCGATACGCGCCTATTGAACCGGAGAACGCAAAAAGCTTTTGTTGCTGTGTTATCGCGACCTCGACTGGCTGCACATTGGGTAATGAAGGAGCCAGTGAGCGAGCTTCACCAGAGCCGAGGCCCGCACCGGCTTACACACGAAACGCCAACTTGCAGCTGGGGCCCAAGTAAACTTTAAGTTTCGATCCATAAGTTAAAATGTTCCCCAAGTTTCTATCTTCTTTCAAGCAGAAGGTACTGGTAGAGTCTTGTGAAAACGCATAAATCTTTTTCGAACACCCTGTAACGTGATACAGAATAATATGCGTCGTAAGTTAACGGCAGTAGAGTGCTCGACTCCATTTGTGATATTCCAATTACTTACATACTTATGATAGACGTTACTTCTAGATTAAAGTCGAAGTAGGTATCATTTACACTGAAGTAGACATTGCTGTCCAACAAATTAAACACGCGGCAGTGATTTCTTACGGAGCGTCTCCGCAGTGGGAAGCAAGAACTTTAGACTGTGTGAATATCAGATAAACACAGACGTAAGACAGCCGCGTAAAAGATGGAACAATAAACTATCGTATCATTCATAAACATAACAGCTTGTTTTTGGCAATCTTCAACGATATACAAGCAGTATTACACCAAAAATATTTAGCTTTCTAATAAAACTACACAAATATTGCCGGATTCATACGCATTGCCTGATTCAACCGATATTCACAACTGTCCTAGTCTCAGGATATCAGTTATTTTAGTTGAAATTCATCTACCTACAAAGGGCAATCATACAGATTATGTTCGAAGGCCGTACAGTCCAAAATCAGTGTGTCCATCAGGAAAAATCGCCGTGAACATTGAAGCAAACATCCTGCTGACGCACCAGGTTGAAGGTTCCCGTTTGGTAAAACACCGTCTTCTGAGGCGTAAAGAGATCCGCAGCTGCCTGCTGCACGTCCTTGTACGACAGTAATCGTTGACTGTTCAAGGCCTCTTGTGAGAGAGAGAAGGCCCGAGAATCGCATGGGAAGAGATCTGGACTATAGAGCGGGTGCTCGACTGTTTGGGCGAGTGCTCGACTGTTTGGGCGAGTGAGACAATAACGTCACCATAGTTCACGTTTCCACATTTACCGCATGCACGTAGTAAGGACACGATTGTCACAGATCCTTTTCCTTTGTTCTTTTTTTTTTCCTTTATTGTGATTTCATTCCCCTGCCGCATATGAGCAGGGGAGGGCTGTCAGCGGCTCAATCCGCCACTCCTCAGCCGAGTGACATGACAAGTAAGACAAGAATAAAATGTTACATAAATAAGGCGATAAAAAAGGGGAACACGAAACAGAGTAAGGGGAAATCATGGAGGTAAAAATAGACTGACGTGGAGGCATTCATCGGGAGACAGTTAAAAAAGTCGTCATAAAGTTAAAAAACACAGTTGGCGATTCTTAAAACACAAAGAAGACACTGAAGGCACATGCACAGGTTAAAAGTCGGCCACAGTATTAAAGACACTCCAGAACAACACACTTAAAACCCACTGGGAGCACACACGATGAAGAATAGAACTGCCAGGTGGGACCTGCCGAGGGAGAGGCCGGAGAGGATGGAAAATCCTTTTCCTCCATGTCTGTGCTTATATACCCGCACTGGAGTTATCCACCTTGCATACACGCTGCAGTAATGCACTCAGACGAAAACTTCTTGTTCGCCCCTTACAAAAAGTAAGCCAATTTAAATACAAGGTGTATAGGAAAGAATCGTCCGATTTCAAAATTCATAACTATTATGTTATTTGAGATATGTGCGTGAACAACATACGGTTGGAAAGAGTAAACTCTCGAGTTTTACATAGCCGCCACTAGATAGTAGCAGTGTGAGCCCACTTCAGTTCTAGTAAAAATGCTGTCGAGACAGCAAAAAGCGTTTTGTGCTCTACGTTTTGCGCAGTATGAGTCAGTAATAACGGTTTAGCGTGACTCTCGACTAGGTATCGTGCGGATCCTCTTACAGCACACGGCGTTAGATGATGGCATGAACAATCCCGAGAAACAGGTTGTTTGCGTAAAGGCAAATCGCCAGGCGGTCGCCGAGTGTCTGACAGACGTCGAACGCATCCGCCATAGTTTCACAAGGAGTTTGCACAAATCCGTTCGTCATGCAGCTCGACAGCTCAACATGGGCCCAATGCCCGTCTGGCGTGTGCTGCGTCGACGTTTACCCACGAGACCATAAGAAATTCAGCTACTGCAAGCTCTTCCTGAAGGTGACAAACAACAACGTGTGGAGTTCTGTTCAAAATGGTTCAAATGGCTCTGAGCACTATGGGACTTAACATCTGAGGTCATCAGTCCCCTAGAACTTAGAACCACTTAAACCCAACTAACCTAAGGACATCACACACATCCATGCCCGAGGCAGGATTCGAACCTGCGACCGTAGCGGTCGCGCGGTTCCAGACCGAAGCGTCTAGAACCGCTCGCCCACAACGGCCGGCTGGAATTCTGTAATTTCGTCCTTGGAAAGATGGAGCATGACAGTTTCCTTCCACGCTTAGTGTTTAGTGTCGAGGCAACATTCCATTTAAATGTAAAGGTGAACCGTCATAACGTGAGAATATGGGGTACGGAAGAACCATACGAAGTTGTAGGATATGAGAGGGACTCTCCAAAGTGTAATGTGTTTTGTGCAGTTTCACGGGAAAAGATGTATGGCCCATTATTCTTTCCCGAGAACACTGTTACAGGAAGCACATATCTCGATATGCTTCTGAACTATCTTTACTCACAGCTGGAGACTGATTCGAACGACTTCATTTACCAACAGCATGGGGCAGTGGAAGTACGGGAATTTTTAAATCAAAGGATTACTGAACGATGGATCGGTCGCAGTGGACGAAATGATTCAGCCTTACATTACTGGCCTCCAAGGTCACCGAACCTGACTGTACGTGATTATTTCAAGTGGGTGTTTATAAAAGACTCTGTTTATGTGCCTCCGTTATCAGCAACAATGAATGAACTGAGAAATCGCATAACTGCAGCTGTGGAAGCAATAACCCAAGACATGCTCGTTGCAGTGTGGGAACAATCTCAATACCGCATTGATATATGCTGTGCAGCTGAAGGGGGGCATATTGAACACCTATAAAAAGGTATGGAAAAAAAACTTTTTGAGTTTCCCGTTCATCAAAAACGAAAATTCATTGCATATGTTTATCAGTTTCAGAAATACAGACGTGCCAAATCGGATAGTTCTTTTTCATACATCCTGTATAATGGGCTCTTTTTTGTATAGGCCTAAGCCTGTATATTACTCTATAGTGATTACAATTTCAGCATTTACAATTTTATTGCACTAAATGGCAATCGACGAATACTCTCCCGCAGCAATATTTTTTACATTTCGCGTGGGGGATGGCGGGGGGAGGCGGGGACGCCGCTGACGAAATTCCCTTTAGTACAGTCAGTACGCGAGAAAGACAGGCAGTTCACACAGACACCAGATTTCTCGTCGCGTCACTGTCTTCACAGCAGCTTGGATAGCTGATCTCCCGTTAGGAGATTTGTGGCCACTCGAAGAAGAATAATGCTTGCCGGCGAATTGGCTGGAGCGCGGGTCGCGGGTCGCGCACTGGTGTCGGTTGGGCTGGGGATGTGGCGGGCAGCTGGTTATTGTGCGCTAAGCGAGGGGAGTTCCGCGCCGTGATATATTGGCGGCCAGCTGCCGCGCAGCGCTGCGTTGACAACGCTCGCCGCGTCTCGACGGACGATAATTAGTATTCTTTGTGTCGCCGCTTCCCGATGCCCCATACTTTGCGCCGGAAGCAGGATGCCAGCTGCCGGACACGGACCTGCCCACCGTCACGCCGTCCAATGACGGCCACAGCATTGCAATGCGACTTCCGGAAGTCCCGTTTCTACACATACTATCTGCTTTCCGAAAACAGAAATAGCTTTTTCGTTTCGGACGCGTTTTCATCGCGCAAAGTGCTACCCTAGAACTGTGTGTCAGAGGCAACACACTACTCTCAACAATTCAAGAACAAAAGCACAAAAAATGGACGGCAGCTAAGAAAGATAGAGTGGAATGTGTTGCAGCCGGGCCCAAGTCTGGAATACGTCACACGGCAGAATTTAGGCACTAGATCCAAGAAACCCACTTTCGAATCTAAAACATATCTGAACTGTTGAAAACACGACGTTAACCAGATCTTCGCTCAAAAACATTCCGGACATTGTTTAGGAATATTTTCTGAGTATTTCATTTGTTTATTCGAATAACCCTTTTGGAGGCTACGATAAACCAATTTTGGTTTTGCTTCTTCTACACCTACATCTACATCCATACTCCACAAGCCACTCAACGGTGTGTGGCGGAAGGCACTTTACATGCCACTGTCATTACCTCCCTTTCCTGTTCCAGTCGCGTATGGTTCGCGGCAAGAACGTCAGCCGGAAAGCACCCGTGCGCTCTCGAATCTCTTCTTTGTGTTTAATTTTCGATCCTCCCAGACTTCCTTCGTCTTTCGAGAGTGTCGTTCCTTTTCTTGCTGAATCCACTTTTTTCCTTTTACAGACCTCCTTCTTTCCTGAACTCCTGCCTTTTGTATTGTTTCTGTAAAAAGTATTCTATTTTCTATTATGTCCATTCTAATTCCTGCGTTTTTCATATCTTTGTCAATTGCGGTCAGCCATGTTGGTTGGAATATGTAGCTGTTCAGTAAGCAGCGGATCTGCTTGGTTAGTCTGCCATCTCTTCACCATTAAAGCTATCAGTACTGCTCTGTATCATTGATAACATACAACAGGCATTGCCGGTAAAGCTTACTCGATACAGGACAGAGCAGAACTGAATGCGAGCAAGAGGCAGAGATGGCAGGTCCATTCGGTGTATGTGTCCATAAAACTGTAGTCCTCTTTTCCTCATTACATCAGTTAGCCTTTCCATTTTCAAACAGAGCTCTCTCTTCGATATTAATTTGTATTCAACATTACTATTACAGCCGGCCGGTGTGGCCGAGGTGTTCTAGGCGCTTCAGTCTGGAACCGCGTGACCGCTCCGATCGCAGGTTCGAATACTGCCTCAGGCATGGATGTGTGTGATGTTCTTAGGTTAGTTAGGTTTAAGTAGTACTAAGTTATAGGGGACTGATGACCTCAGATGTTAAGTCCCATAGTGCTCAGAGCCATTTAAACCATTACTATTACTTCAAAGTTCAAGAATATTTTTTATAATTCGTCTTTCTAATTTTACCAGTTTTTCAAGGTCTCCAAATCTTGTTATTTTAAGTGTTTTTTGCTGCATGCAGTGTTTCATGCCTTGACACTCTTTGATAGTGTTTTTGTTTCAGGACGAAGCTGTTTTGGCATACATTTTTTTTTTCATTTGGAATACCATTTTCATTTTGTGTACTGTATTTTATATGGTTGTCTTTTCTTCTGTGTTGCTTGTTATACATTGTGGTAAGTATTTAAAAAAATGGTTCAAATGGCTCTGAGCACTATGCGAGGTGTTGGTTTCGAAAATGTAGTATACAAATTGGTGTGTACTATACATCTAGACAGGTATCGTTAGAAAAAGACCTTGTTGTGATATTTTGAACCGATAAGGCTGTTACACTTAGGTTCAAAAATGGTTGGTTCAAATGGCTCTGAGCACTATGGGACTCAACATCTGAGGTCATCAGTCCCCTGGAACTTAGAACTACCTAAACCTAACTAACCTAAGGGCATCACACACATCCATGCCAGAGGCAGGATTCGAACCTGCGACTGTAGCGGTCGCTCAGTTCCAGACTGCAGCGCCTAGAACCGCACGGCCACTCCGGCCGGCGTAAGTATTTAAAACAGTTTGTTTTAGATATTTTTGTTATTAATTTTTAGATCTGGGGGAGGCATAATTGACATTAGTCACGAAATTAGTGTTTTTCAAATGATATTTTGGTCCTATTTTATTATCTTGTTTCTGTAGTTCTGCGATCTCTTATGCGCATTTGAAAACCAGGCGTGATTAACCATCTCCCTGCCTTACTCCTGGTTTTATTTCAAAAGGCTTTGACCGTTCCCCCATAAATTTTACGTTTTGTTGAACTTCCTTTAATTACTTCTGCTGTTTTATAGGCGAGTCCGAGTTCGTTAATTCTGAGTATTTCGATATAAAGGAGTCGTGATTTGCGGCGGCTCGTTACAGGTTAATTGTATTTCGTTAGCTTTCTTACCGCCATTACCCTTGTATCTGCTTTGCACAAAAAATATTTGCTCTGCAGTGAAAACGTCAACTGTACGTGCTGGGTTTCTTGTTTGGAAATAAACTTTTTTCGTTCACTCACGGCGCTGCTTTTGTCAACGTTAGTGCCCACGTTGCTCTTCTGCCTCTTGCTCGGATTCAGTTCTGTTCTGTTCTGTCTCGAGTAAGCTTTACCAGCAATGCCTGTTGTACGCTATAAGTGATACAGAGCAGTACTGATAGCTTTAATGGTGAAGAGATGGCAGATATGTACCTCGCATGAGCGTGGTGGTAGAACGGCACAGTTCCGCGATGCTAATCTGCGCTACAAGTGACAATAACATCATCAGAGCTCTTTTGTATCCGTACATCGGTGCCTACGAGAATCCTGATCCTTCCATGCTGTATGTTTTCGTGTGAAGGTATTCCACAGAGAAAAAGGTAATCGGAGCCACAAGACGTATTAATCGTAGTTATATTAATAGTCTGTAACGAGTCACTGGAGACCATGGGTTCTTTACACCATAATACTCAGTAAATAGCCTCTCACAACCCTAAAAATTTTGTTGATGGAATGCAGGTTCACCCTGTTGACGTCACTTTCACATAGCACAGACGGCGACATTAAGGAGATTTGATCATCCAGAGTTATAAATTAAGTAGACAGAGATAAGTGACCGTTTTAATTATAGTACACGTGAGGATTATATGATGATGCTACAAACTTTCAGGGATGACGGAGAAGGCTAAATGTATCAATTTAAGGCAAGGGAGCCTGTTCCGGAAACGACTGAGTCGAAAGATATAGGCGAAAACTATTCTGATACCTCTGACAGTGGACCTCTTCTACTGCAGGCTATTTTCTGTTCACATTTTGGATCGACGTAGTACGGACCAAATGAAGGAAACAATGTCCAGTAAATACGGGTTCTAAAATGCATACCTTAAGAGCTGACAGCACTTGTTCAGTAGATGAGAGGTGTTTCACAGTAGCAAAGATGAACGAATGCTCATAACATTTAGAGCTATATTCCGCAAGCTAACTTGCGGTGTGTGGCGGAGGGTACTTTGTGTACTACTGTCACTTAGTCCACTTTCCCGTTCCTGTCGTGAATAGTTCACGGGGAGAACGATTGCCGATAAGCCTCTGTGTGGACCCAGATCTCTCTAATTTTTTCTTCATGGTTTTATCACGTAATATACTTAGGAGGAGGCAATATATCTGTTGACACTTCTTGGAATGTACGCTCTCGGAACTTTAACAGCAAACCACAGCGTGAAGCAGAACGGCTCTCTTACAGTGTCTGCCTCTGGAGTTGCTTGATCATCTCTATGACGTTTTCGTTCTCACAAAATGAACCTGTAATGAAACGCGCTGCTCTTCCTTGGATCTTCTCTATTTCATCTATCAATTCTATCTAGTGCAGATCCCATACTGACGAGCAATATTAAAGGATTGGCCGAACGATGGTTTTATAGGCTACCTCTTTTGTCGAGAGACTACATTTCCTGCGGAATTTGAGTAAATCTCAGTCTGGCGTCTGTTTTCCTGCCATTTGTGTGGCCGTTCCACTTTAAATTACGCCACAGGCATACTTCTAGATTATTTGTGGAAGTAACTGCCTCCGGTGATTGTTCTGCAAACGTGTAGTCGTACAATAATGGGTATTTTTGTCCAGCTATACGCAATACGTTACATTTGTTTATTTTGGGGGTCAACTGTCACTCCCCGTTTCAAGAGTCGATCCTCTGCAGTCTTCCTGCACTTAGCTACAATTTTCCGGTGTTACGACTTCTCTGTATACATCACTATCATTTACGAAAGGCCTCATGGAATTTCCGATGTAGTGCACTATTTCAATAACATATACACAGAATCGGCAAAGAAACTGGTTTGGGCTTGCGTATTCCAATTAAGAGATACACTATGTGATCAAAAGTATCCGGACACCTGCCTGAAAATGAGTTACAAGTTCGTGGTGCCCTCTATCGGTAATTCTGGAATTCAGTATGGTGCTGGCCCACCCTTAGCCTTCATGACAGCTTCCACTCCCGCAGGCATACGTTCAATCAGGTGCTGGAAGGTTTCTTGAGGAAGGGCCGCCCATTCTTCACGGAGCGCTGCACTGAGGAGAGGTATCGATGTCGGTCGGTGAGGTCTGGCACGAAGTCTGCGTCCAAAACATTCCAAAGGTGTTCTATAGGATTCAGGTCAGGACTCTGTGCAGGCCAGTCCATTACAGGGATGTTATTGTCGTGTAACCACTCCACAACAGGCCGTGCATTATGAACAGGTGATCGATCGTTTTGAAAGTTGCAGTCGCCATCCCCTAACTGCTCTTCAACAGTGGGAAGCAAGAAGGTTCTTAAAAAATCAATGTAGGCCTGCTGTCGGTGCTTTCTGTGTCTCGTGGACCAACAAAGCGAACTGGGATACACACGATAGTCGCTTTCGGAACCCACGTTGATTCCTGCAGAGGCGATTTACGGTCTGCAGTAATGTTATAATACGCGAGCGTAACACATGTTCCAACATTGTACAACAGACCGACGTCAGAGACACAGTTCTACAGATTTGTGCGTCTGTTCGGTGACCCTTCTTGAAAACGGGACTGATCCGTGATTTTTCCTAATTATCAGGAACACTTCGCTCCAACAAAGATCTATGGTACTCGTACATTGCCGTTTGAAGAGGAGCAAGTACTTTCGCGTACTCTGGTATCCCGTCAGGTCCAGTGACCTTTCCTCTGTTGAGCGATTTCAGTTACTCCTCTATCCCATAGTTCTTCATTTCGATATTAGCCATTTTGTCGGCCGTGCCACGATTTAAACCAGACCCTGCAGTGCGACCATTGTCTGTGAAACGTTTCTGGAAAAAGTTGTTTAGCTCAAAAGGGCTCTGAGCACTATGGACTTAACATCTGTGGTCATCAGTCCCCCAGACTTAGAAATACTTAAACCTAACTAACCCAACAACATCACACACGACCATGCCCGAGGCAGGATTCGAACCTGCGACCGCAGCGGTCGCGCGGTTCCCGACTGAATCACCTAGAACCGCTCGGCGACACCGGCCGGCAAAGGTGTTTAGTACTTCGGCCTTTTCTATGTCATCCTCCGTTTCATTGTTACTATGGTCACAGAGTGTCTGGACACATGGCTTCGGTCCGTTTACTGATTTAACATAAGATCAAAACGTCTTGGGATTTTCTCTCAAGCTAGTAAACAGAGGGCCGGCCTAAGTGGCCGTGCGGTTAAAGGCGCTGCAGTCTGGAACCGCAAGACCGCTACGGTCGCAGGTTCGAATCCTGCCTCGGGCATGGATGTTTGTGATGTCCTTAGGTTAGTTAGGTTTAACTAGTTCTAAGTTCTAGGGGACTAATGACCTCAGCAGTTGAGTCCCATAGTGCTCAGAGCCATTTGAACCATTTTTAGTAAACAGAATTCTACTTTCGATCTGTTTTAACGCTTCATGCACGGCTCTCCTCACGCTAATTTTGGTTTCATATAATATTTCTTATCTGTGAGGCTTTAGCTCAATTTAAATTTTCCGTGAAGCTCTCATTACTTTCGTAGCAGCTTAGAAACATTGCTGTCAAACCTTAGCGGGTCTATTCTATCCCTCACAACTTTGTTCGGTACATACCTGTCTAGCACGTGTTGTACAATCCTCTTGAACGTTGTCCATTAATACTCAAAGTTGTGAGCGCTGGAGATCAATTTTCCATTCTGAGCTCTCAGGTAATCTGAAAGATGTTTCTTGTCGCTATTGTTAAGCGGAAAGCTCTTCCCAAGTTTCTTTGTATTCCTATTTACAGCTATATTCAATGATGCCGTAACGGACTTACGACGCTAACTATGTCGAAATTTCGTGTCTGTTTGTCACAAGCAAATCTAAGATGTTACCTTCAAGAGTTGGTTCTCTGATCTTAAGGTACGAAATTTATAATCCATGACCACTGGCATTTTTTTTTTTTTTTTGGGTCAATACTACAACCTCTCAAAATAGGAAACCAGTGATTTTTCAGTAGATGAGATACACTGTCAGAGGTACCAGAAATATTTTCGCTTATAACTTTTGAGTCGGTGGTTTCCGGACCACGGCCCTTCATCTCAGATTGAAACATTTACCCTTCCCCATCATACCCGAATGTTTGTCACCACTGAAACCGCCCTGTAAAGACATCCACTTTTTTAAATTTACATTTTTTTAAATTTTTACTGGATGATAATGGTGTTTAAGTTACGTGGTTGAGGACCTCAATTGCTTGAGGAAACACAGTGTCCTGCTATGTTGTTTCAACTTTATTTACGTCATCAAGTGTTTCAAGTAATCAGCCACTTTCAGTTACCTTAATAACTTTCATGTGTATCAGAGGTAAGAGTATATCAACTGCACTCCGAATGTCGTAGCAGTCCTTTGCTAAATAACAATTTCTTTATATGAAATGTTTTCTTACTCACATACTTTTGTCTAATATATACTGAGGTGACAAAACTCATGGGACAGCGAGATGCACATATACAGACGGCGGTAGTACCGCGAACAGGAGGTATAAATGAACAGTTCATTGGAGGAGCTGTCATTTGTACTCAGGTGGCTCGCGTGAAAATATTTACAACGTGATTATGGCCGCACGACGAGAATTAACAGTCTTGAACGCGGACTGGTAGTTGGAGCTAGATACACGGGACACTTCATTTCGGCAGTCGTTAGGTAAGTCAATACTTCGAGATGCACAGAATAAAGATTGTGCCGAGAATACCACATTTCAGCCGGCCTCGGTGGCCGTGCGGTTCTAGGCGCTTCAGTCCTGAACCGCGTGACTGTTACGGTCTCAGGTTCGAATCCTGCCTCGGGCATGGGTGTGTGTGATGTCCTTAGGTTAGTTAGGTTTAAGTAGTTCTAAGTTCTAGGGGACTGATGACCTCAGATGTTAAGTCCCATAGTGCTCAGAGCCATTTTATGACAGCAGACGACCGACGCGAGTGCCTTTGCTGAAACCACAACATCGCCTGTGGCGCCTCCGCTGGGCTTGCGACCGTATTGGTTAGACCCCAGACGACTGAAAAAGCATCGCCTGGTCAGAGGAGCCCCAATTTCATTTGGTAAGAGGTGATGGTATAGTTCGAGTGTGGGACAGCCCCCCGAAGTTTTGTACCCAGGATGCCTGCAAGGTACTGTGCAAGCTGGTGGTGGTTTGGTAATGGTGTGGGGTGTGTTTACATGGAACGGACTGATACCTCTAGTCCATCAGAACCGATCATTGACTGCAAATGGTTATGTTCGGCTACTTGGAGAGCATTTTCAGCCATTCATACACTTCATGGACCCAAACTACGATGAAATTTTTATGGATGGCAATACGACTTGTCACCGGGCCACGTTTGTCCCCAATTGGTTTGAAGAACATTCTAGACAATTCGAGCTAATGGTTTGGCTACCCAGACCACTCGAAGTGTATACAATCACTCATTTATGCAACATAATCGGGAGGTCAGCTCGTGCACAAAATCCCACACCGGCAACACTTTCGCGGCTAATGACGGCTATAGAGGGAGCATGGCACCGTATTTCTGCAGGGGACTTTCAACGACTTGTTGAATCCATGCCATTTAGAGTTGCCAGCAAAAAGGAAGTGCGAGACTACATTATGAGGTACTCAAAAAAATGGCTCTGAGCTCTATGGGACTTAACATCCATGGTCATCAGTCCCCTAGAACTTAGAACTACTTAAACCTAACTAACCTAAGGACAGCACACAACACCCACTCATCACGAGGCAGAGAAAATCCCTGACCCCGCCGGGAATCGAACCCAGGAACCCGGGCGTGGGAAGCGAGAACGCTACCGCACGACCACGAGCTGCGGACTATGAGTTACTCATGAATTCTGTTATCAGTGTATACTTAACACACACACAGTTTTATTTCTTGTTCCGCTAATATGTGGATCAGAAAAACACCTTTATATACGCTTGTATAAAACTTCAGCCCACCATTCGCCGTGTGGCCAGCTTTTACTTTTCTTTACGTCTGAATCAAAACTCAGATCAATTCATTATTTCTGAAGTTAACTGCCTTATGGGACTTGATATTGACCACCTTCGAATTTATACAAACATGTGTGTTAAAGGAAAGTGAAAGTGCATATGGGGTCATCATGACTACTTAACATAGTACAGGGCTTTGACAAAAATTCAAAAACACCGCGACAAATGCATACTTGGACGAAAATGTAGGTACTAGCCAAGGCTGCGGGTTGAGCTGTTGTAGTTGACCACGAACGGCATTGTGTCCTCAGTACGCTGCCAGTGTTAGTTGTCGTCTGCACAATGTTCTGTGTAGTTGTGAGCACTTTATGTCGGAGCTCAGTGGTCGTGATGTTTGGTTTGTGGGGCGCTCAAGTGCGCGCTCATCAGCTCCCGTACAAAGTCCCAAATTTTGCACAATCCAATTTTTACACAGTCCAGTCGAGCCACTGTCGCGAATGATGATAATGATGATGAAATAATGAGGACAACGCAAACACCCAGTCCCCTCGGAGCTCAGTGATTTCGAATGTGGACAAATTTTTGGTGCTCGTATAGTGGGTGCTTCCGTCACCACAGTAGCCGAAACGTTTGGTGAGCGAAGAAGCACCGTATCGAATATTTATGCCGCTCACACGTAAAGCGGTAAAATGTCATCCGCTTTGTCACACCGCAGACGAAAGTATGTGCTGACTGATCGAAGCGGACGGTGATTGAAAAGGATTGTGACGGAAAACAAGGGAAAGATAACTACAAAAATCTCTGGGGAACTATATGTCGCATTCACGAACCCCGTCAGCACAAAAATAACGAGAAGGGGGTCCAGAAGCCGGGAACTGTAGGGGGAGGTGTAATTGGAAACCGACTAATCAGTGATGCAAGGTCCGTAACACGAAAAAGTAATGCCAAAACCATACAACCCGGACTATGGAACAATGGAAGTATGGCGCTTGGTTGGATCAGTCATCTTTCACATTGTTTCCAACTTCTTGGCGAGTTTACGTAACAAGAATGAAACATGGCGGAGGTTCAGTAATGATTTGGGAAGTCATATCGTGGTATTCAATCGGCTCCATGGCTACTCAGCACGGTCGAATTAATGCCAAGTATTATGCGACCATTTTGGCTGATCAGGTTCATCCCATGGAACAATGTTTGTTCCCTGTCGTCAGACTGTGTTCGAAGGCGACAGAGCGATTTTCACACAAGTTTCATCGTTAAGGAATGGGTTTGTGAGCACAAGGATGAATTGTCGCAATGCCCCTAGCCACCACAGTAACCGGATCTCAATATTATTTAGCCTTTGCGGTCTACTTCGGAGAGACGGGTATGTGATAGCCATCCCCCTTCATCATCGTTAACTGACCTTGCCACTATTTTGCTAGAAAAATGGTATAAGATTCGCTTGAAAACCATACAGGACCTGTGTTTACCCATTCTGAGACGACTGGAATTCAATTTAACGTCAGCTGTTTTCCTACAACGCATTAGGCATGGTTATGTGTTGTATTTTTGTCCTCTTCCTGTACATACAGGTTGCGTCACAAAAAATGTATACACACTTTGAACTGTCAAAGACAATTTATTTCCCGTTCTACAAGGTTAAACATCTGTGAGAAAGTAATGTTATGTTTCTTCAATAGGTGGCAGCAGTGGCAAGGAAGTAACTGCAACATGGCGGACGTGCGTTTGAGCTTTGAAGCGTGGAAGCAGATAATTAAGTGGTACTGGAAGTTTGAGAATGTAGCTGCGGTTCGAAGACAGTGGAGAAGTGAGTATGATGCAGAACCACCTTCAAGGTTAACAATTACACGTCTGCGAGACAAATTCGAAATTTATGGAACAGTGTGTGATGTGCATAAAGGTCGATCAGGGCGACCTCGTACAGCTACAAGTGATGATTCCACAACTGCGGTCTTGGAAGTGTTTCAGCGTTCGCCTCAAGAAACTTCAAGGCAAGCGACACGTGAGAGTAATGTAAGTGCTAGTAGTGTACTACACATTCTGAAGAAAGGGAAGTTTCGTGTGTACATTCCAAGGCGGGTGCAACAGCAAAGTGACGACGATACAGATCGAAGGTTAGAATTTTGTGAATGGCTTCAGGAAATGCTGAGACGTGAGCCGGGATTTATGGGAAGCATAATTTGGTCGGATGAAGCCCAGTACAAACTCAGTGGAACTGTCAATAGGCACAATTGAGTGTACTGGGCTGAAGATAATTCTCACATTACAGTTGAAAAGGCTGTGAATTTGCCTGGTGTAAACGTGTGGTGTGGTTTGTCTGCAAGGGGGGTCATCGGTCTTTTCCGTTTTCAAGGTACTGTTACTGGAGAAACGTACCTAACAATGCTTGCTGACTACATATTCCCTGCCATTCGTGCATTATACGGTAATGATGCGTTTTATTTCCAACAAGATGGCGCCCCGCCGCACTATCATAGGGACGTACGAGCATACCTGGATCACAATGTGCCAGGCCATTGGATAGGACACAGGGGACCAATCGAGTTTCCTGCACGCTCTCCAGACCTCACGCCGCTGGATTTCTTCTTGTGGGGCACAGTAAAAGATGAGGTGTGCAAACGTAAACCACGTAACCTGGACACACTTTGGAATGAGATTCAGGCGGTGTGCGCAGAAATCTCATTGGACACTCTGGTACAATGTACGGAATCAGTGGTGACTCGTACTCAGAAATGTATTGATGCTGAAGGCCACCAGTTTGAACATTAATCACATTTGCAAAGTACATTTATTTTTCCAATTGGACTTATGTTTTCCATTACCAGAAATTTAACATTGTAGAACAGGAAATAAATTTTCTATGTCGCTTCAAAGTGTGTATACATTGTTTTGACGCACCCTGTATGCGCAGTGATGACTGCAGCTTGTTTATTTTAGATAGCAAGGACCATTTGGAGAGCAATTTGGGAACTTGTTCAAATTTCTACACTAAGCGAGGTGATGTTGCATCTCCTGTTCAAAAATCTTCATCGTGTTTTAATACATGTGCGACAATTTTTATAGTCCAGTCTTCAGCAATTTAATCAAATACAGGTATCGTGATGGCACGATTTTTGTAAGGAATGTCCAATTCCCAAATTTTAAATAATGTAGAGAAGAAGCCTTACTTCTTGAGCGCTATTTTCTAAAGGTTTTGTTGCTGTCCCTACCAATGTAGAAACAGTCGATGTGCAAGAAGCCTTCCAAGCAGGTTTACAAATATTAGAGACAGAAATTTGTTCTTGACTTTTCCTATGATTTCCCATACATTTGAATGTGACGTGTACCTTACAACATAATGTTCTTTTCCATCTAATATATATTGCAGTTTCAGAGGTCGTTGGGACTTGGCATTCTTTTTCTAATGATTACCAACATTTCCCATTGGTAATAAGTTTGTATAGTGCAAATGTTAATTTATGTTGTTCTAGTGTGCGGTAACATTCGGGGTTTCACAGTGGCAAAGCGCGACATTCTGATTTTTATTAGAACATTCTCTTCGGGCATGGAAGCCAACGCGGCTGTACCAGTCACATTTACAAGCAGGCTGTACTTTCTATGGTACCCGTACGACAAGTCGAATGTGTTACACTCCATCTGTGTATATCTTTCATAACTTGCCCTGTTTGCTTTCCTCGCAATCCAATTCGATTTTGATCTGTATGTAAGACTAATTTGCAGCCTGTAAATTGATATTTCAGTAGGGATGTGATCAGAGCCGGTTGAATGTGTGTTAACTACACACCCAAATATGTATAGTAGCGACACTAAATATACAGTGATATGAACCACTCGATTTTAGCTGTGTGATATCGACACCAATATCGGTGAATAAATAAGCAAAATTCTCCCGTACGCGTCATTCATCTCACAGCCCGACGAAGAAGCGTGAGAAATGAAGCCTATGAATATTAAAACTCGTAGCTCTAGGTGATCAAACAATGTGTGCCATTCTCTCATTGCTTTCAAGAATACCTACGAGAAATAGATTCACATTATAGTTATTACTTCCGCTGAGGTATGTATTATAACAAAACAGCTGGCCACGGTGGCCGAGCGGTTCTAGGCGCTTCAGTCCGGAACCGCGCTGCTGCTACGGTCGCAGGTTCGAATCCTGCCTCGGGCATGTGTGTGATGTCCTTAGGTTAGTTAGGTTTAAGTGGTTCTAAGTCTTGGTTAATGATGACCTCAGATGTTAAGTTCCATAGCGCTTAGAGCCATATAACACAACCACTTGGAAATTACGTAAGATGAAAAAATTGAAGTACTACGCAAAGAAAGCAACCGAACTACCTAGAAATTCAGCTACATTTCTCATTCCATATCCCCTGTCTTAATATTTGACATCGGTATGAACAATGGTTATATCTTTCAGTACTTTATCATGATCTACCTTTTGCAGAACAAGCTTTCAACAGTGAAATTTTTATATTTAGCTCTCTTGTAATTTATGTCTTTTAACTGCTAATACAAAATACTTGCAATCGCCTGTTATATAGTTAACAGGTTTTATTTCTAAATTCTGTGACTTGTCTTGCCTTATATATTGAGCTATAAGTTTCAGCGGTAGTTCGCTTTTGCAATGACCAACACACAATCTTAATTCGCCAAAAGGTGTTACTGGGAGTTTCCTTTATTGTCAAGTCTGCTGACATGCTGTGAATATATTTTGTTTGTTAGGAAGGCTGTATTAAACTCGCTCGTCTTCTATTAGCCACTGGATCTTCGCAAATTACATGTGCCGTCAGGGAGTTACAAGGTTCTAGGCTTCCTTGTAAGATATTCGGAATCTAGCTGAAGTTTGCTTTATATTGGTCTGCTACAGGCAACTCTTGTCCACTGAATGACGTTTGGAATTGAAATGGGTGTTTGAGGGACCTGGGTTTGTATACTTCTTCCTTGAATGATCATCTTCCCAAATTTTACGGCGTATTCTTGAGCTACAATAATTACTAATACAGTCGTATCAAAGCGTGGAGACGCGTGTTATCTTCTTTTGCCCACGGCTGCCACCCTAGGTATTTGGTTGCTCCATGGCATCACTTGATAAGTCAAAGGCTGGTTCTTCTTGACGTGAAGTTTAGGCGTCGACAAAATCGTACAGTCTTTGCAAGCTGTTGTTGACGAAAGCAGTTAAACTAGTAGGTAAAACCCTTTGTAATTGCAGTCGTATGATTTTAAATTACTTCATTCTGTAGTGAATATTTTACTTTAAACCCAGTAGTTCCCAAACGGATCTTTTACAGCATTAAAATTTAAGGCTTCACTGAAATTCCAGAAAAGTAATGTCAGAAATATTACTGTAAATGCCAAGGTAGGGTTAGATGCGACACAATTTCCCAGTCATCGAAGAAAAGTCTCACTGGTAGGACTAGAAAGCTATTGAAGAGTCAGTTAAATACGAGGAAAAGCAACCGAATAGTAAAACTCTAAAGAAAAAAATTCGAAGAACATAAATAACACAAAGTTCACAATGCTAAAAGTTTAAACTCACGTAAAGCAACACATTCGTTTCCATTTTTACAGCTAAATACACTCCGCAATTCAACAATTTTCAAAAAACATTAACATCACTAACATCAGTAGTAATGCAACCATTCACGTAAGTCCTCGTTCTCATTGGAAAAATGCAAAAATGCATCTTTATGAATACTAGAACTCCAATTCTACGAGTTTAGTAATAAATTTACAATAGGGCAAACCTATTACAGCGGGACTGTCTATAAAAGTGACAGCCCTGCTTACATTTAAAATAAGAAACTCAATAGTATAACAACTGAATGAAACTGGTGAAAGAACGCATTGAAATTAAGAACAAATCAGGTCAAAATAGAAAAGTCACTAGAACAAATATATGGTGAGAGCGAGCGGTAGACACACGGCACGTATGATCCTCATCGAGCCTTCTAAACCTGACCCTACACTTTACCCCATAGACAAATATCACAGCGAGAGAGTTCAGGGTATCGAGGTGGCAAGGAGACTGCACTACATCTGTTGATTGTCATCTCCTCACCGAACATCCTATACACTCGTGACAAGGTTGTCAAGGTGGTGTGCGTGCAGTTGCTCTGTCTTGCTGAAAACATCCATACAGTTTTTGCAATCTGTGAGTTAATCTACATATGTATTAAACAGTTCTTGGTTATATCGGTGAGCTTAAAAGCGTGGTGGAAGAATCGTGTTAGTATGCTGACACCAGACATGGATCACCAAACAACAACCAAACTTAAGATTATGCAACAACTCTTCAAATTACTGATGGGGATTTTGGAATGCATAATGTCGTATTTTCCATTAGTTCACCCACCCCGACAAGTTGAACCAGGTCTCATCTGAAACAGTTAAAAACTTAGAATCTGGAAGACCAGATTCAAAACAGTAGATTTGTAAGGATACAGATGCCATTCCTTTTTTATAATGCCTCGACACGATCATATCGTTGTTACCATTTGTACAAATAAAAGGCGTTGAGATTTCGTCAGACTTTGTTCCAGACTTTCCTTCACTCCAGCGATATTTTCCGGTGCTTGAACCCTTTTCGGATAATTACGGTTTTCATTCACAGCAGAACTCGTTCCGCGCAATTTAGCCATTAAGTTTTACTTTGCGGACTGTGCTGGAGGTTTTGCCATAACACTTCCAATCTTACGCTCTTGTACAAGTTTTCCGCACCTGTTTTCCAAGAATTCTGCTTTGCATAGCACTTGACAATGAACATGCACTGTCTTATCATGAGCACTATTTTGTGTTGCATTTAACTGGTCACTACACGAGTCCGCTCCTCTCACTCGCTGAAACGTAATTACTAGAGCTTGGAGTTTTAGGTTTATATAAAATGGATTATAGTCGTTTATTTTCTTGGATTAGCCCCTCTTACGTTAACACGAACTATTTTAGCCTCTTTTGAGTCTTTTAATTAAAATTATAATGAACACTAATATTGGAATAGAAAAATTCTATCATAATTTTGAAAATTTATTCTAATTTTTTGTTGAGAATAAACAATTAATTACTCCTTATATTGGCACTCGAAGAAATGCTCAAACAATTGATATACACTCCTGGAAATGGAAAAAAGAACACATTGACACCGGTGTGTCAGACCCACCATACTTGCTCCGGACACTGCGAGAGGGCTGTACAAGCAATGATCACACGCACGGCACAGCGGACACACCAGGAACCGCGGTGTTGTCCGTCGAATGGCGCTAGCTGCGCAGCATTTGTGCACCGCCGCCGTCAGTGTCAGCCAGTTTGCCGTGGCATACAGAGCTCCATCGCAGTCTTTAACACTGGTAGCATGCCGCGACAGCGTGGACGTGAACCGTATGTGCAGTTGACGGACTTTGAGCGAGGGCGTATAATGGGCATGCGGGAGGCCGGGTGGACGTACCGCCGAATTGCTCAACACGTGGGGCGTGAGGTCTCCACAGTACATCGATGTTGTCGCCAGTGGTCGGCGGAAGGTGCACGTGCCCGTCGACCTGGGACCGGACCGCAGCGACGCACGGATGCACGCCAAGACCGTAGGATCCTACGCAGTGCCGTAGAGGACTGCACCGCCACTTCCCAGCAAATTAGGGGCACTGTTGCTCCTGGGGTATCGGCGAGGACCATTCGCAACCGTCTCCATGAAGCTGGGCTACGGTCCCGCACACCGTTAGGCCGTCTTCCGCTCACGCCCCAACATTGTGCAGCCCGCCTCCAGTGGTGTCGCGACAGGCGTGAATGGAGGGACGAATGGAGACGTGTCGTCTTCAGCGATGAGAGTCGCTTCTGCCTTGGTGCCAATGATGGTCGTATGCGTGTTTGGCGCCGTGCAGGTGAGCGCCACAATCAGGACTGCATACGACCGAGGCACACAGGGCCAACACCCGGCATCATGGTGTGGGGAGCGATCTCCTACACTGGCCGTACACCACTGGTGATCGTCGAGGGGACACTGAATAGTGCACGGTACATCCAAACCGTCATCGAACCCATCGTTCTACCATTCCTAGACCGGCAAGGGAACTTGCTGTTCCAACAGGAGAATGCACGTCCGCATGTATCCCGTGCCACCCAACGTGCTCTAGAAGGTGTAAGTCAACTACCCTGGCCAGCAAGATCTCCGGATCTGTCCCCCATTGAGCATGTTTGGGACTGGATGAAGCGTCGTCTCACGCGGTCTGCACGTCCAGCACGAACGCTGGTCCAACTGAGGCGCCAGGTGGAAATGGCATGGCAAGCCGTTCCACAGGACTACATCCAGCATCTCTACGATCGTCTCCATGGGAGAACAGCAGCCTGCATTGCTGCGAAAGGTGGATATACACTGTACTAGTGCCGACATTGTGCATGCTCTGTTGCCTGTGTCTATGTGCCTGTGGTTCTGTCAGTGTGATCATGTGATGTATCTGACCCCAGGAATGTGTCAATAAAGTTTCCCCTTCCTGGGACAATGAATTCACGGTGTTCTTATTTCAATTTCCAGGAGTGTAGTAAACTCTCATTGAAGATTTAGAAACTGCAGCTATATTTCTTGTTTTTTAAGCATACTACCCCAGGTATGAAGAAATACGATTATTTTTCAACATTTATTGAGATGAGCCAGATCAAGATGGAATCTGTGCACCGTATTACCTAATGACCATTCGTCTGGTCCATCGGCCAACATGAGCTTAATTTCAACGCAGTTTCCTACATCAGTGCAGGCCATTGAGCCATATTTTTTCAACGAAAATAATTAATGAGATCTGTATAAGTTACTGTGCACATGGAATTACGACAAAAACTGACATTTAGAAGTGCAGTACAAATTTTGCCTTGCGATGTATCTAGGGCTTTTTTCGCTAGGTGAATGAGTTCTCTGGAACACTTCTTTCTTAACTATCCTTTGTTGCATCCTCCTTTTTTTCTGCCTTTTCTCCTTCTTCTTCGTCCTCTTCCTCTTACTTATGGTGGTGTGATAATTGCGTTTAATCAGTTGCCAATCATTTCTGCAGTGTTCTTATGGTATCTTACTGTCTCATGTTCCAGTTGTATGTATGAGTAATAATTGTTAAAAACTGCTGATCGACTGCGAAATACGTAAGTAGCCATATGTCCGATCGCTCAAACTGCAACGTTGTTTTGGGGTCGAAGATCCTCCAGATTTTGCGGCCTTATCTTTACATTATTGCAATTTGGGGCTGTGTGATCTATGGGTGCCAGTTTCCTTGGATATATGATCAGATTTCAGATTCGGTTCCTACGGCGAAACAGTGAGTTAACATATCAACGAGACCACATGTTTCATATGTGAAAGTAGCGCTGGGGTGAGTCTTGCATAATTTTTCGTTGTTTGCTATTCTTATGTTGACAATCATGTACGACCTGGCTTTAGCATTGGGAGATAGAACGTTGCCGTGTAAATTTCTCCAGATAATATTCCATTTTATCTGAGAGTAGAATCCCTCTACATAGTTTTTCTTGCTATTCTTCGTTAAAAAATTCATAGATCCGTTTGTTTGTTAAGATATTCTGAGGATTGTCTTCCTCGTATTCGCCTTAATATGTGTTGAGGCTCCTCGTGTCGTTGTCATGTCGACTGCCTTCTGCCTGAGAGCCACCACACACACACACACACACACACACAGAAAGAGAGAGAGAGAGAGAGAGAGAGAGAGAGAGAGCACGTTTAACATGAAAACACGCGGAATAAGATTCATACTATTCGCAGACAAAGGGCATAAATGATCTTTCATTACCGCTACGTGCCTATAAGAATATCATCGAATCACAAGAAATAATAACTTTTGAGAATGAGCGAGTCACCACAGCGACTTCATTTCGGAAACCGTGCGGTTATTCTAATGCTGCTTGCGTGTGGTTTCACGTAATTATTTCAGGAAAATGCTGGGATCATTCCTCAGGCGCTTCTATGTCGATTTATTAATTGAACTGTGACTAACAATATTATGTTCTTCCGTGTGCTCACTGCTAAGGACGGTGATGAGAAGTACGGAACAGTATCAAAGAGTCAGGTTTTTCATAAAAAGGACGATGTATCTTTGTGTTATTTCTGGCTTCTAAAAGTATGTACTCTCAGATGATATATGAGAAGACAGCAACGAACATAGTTACGAACGAGAAAATGGTTTCATACACGAAAAATTATCTTCGCCTAATTTTTGTGCGTAGTAGTTCATGCAAACATGACAGCTTTTCAAAGCAACGGCAGAAACGGCAGAGCGGTGAAAGTCGGTGGAATTTCGTCAAACGCTTGCATATTTATGATGCTCTCACAACGAGATATTTTCGTTAATATGAATACAATCTCCATATATTATAAAAGGAAACCGAAAGAAAACATTTCCGAGATGCGAGTGGGACTACGTATCGCCACACAATTTCCATTCTGCAGCGGATTTATGTTTGTTTTCGTATCCAGCAAGGTGCAGATAGTTCGAATTTGGCGGCTGAGCGGCTGAGCTACTATTTCTTGTTTTTCCTGCTGCAACATATATTAATGAGAAATGTGTCAGGTTTTCTGCTTTTTAGTAGACGAAATGTGGCCATTTCACGGAATTACAAAGTAGTAGAATATCTCTGAGAATAATTGAAAATTGAAGCCGGTAGATGTGTTATTTAGAATAAGATAAACACAGATATTCCGTGGTCGGAATATGTTCCTTAGGACTGTGATTCCGTCAGAGGTTTAATGCCCATGTTACATCGAACACGGCGTGATTTTTTATGCATCGGATTAAAAACGGAAAAAATACGTAGTCAGTATTCTTAAAAATGTAGCGCGGCGATACCAGTTTTGATCCTCGTGATCCACCTCTCGCCAAGGGAGGGAGGGAGAGCGACTTTGAAATCTTAAACACGAACATCCAGTTTTTAGTGTAGAATCGGATTCTGCGGGAAAAATAACTGTCGTACGTAACACTTTTTTCGTTGCGCGATAGATGGCACTGTATTCGACAGATAACACAGTTGAGTTCCTTAATGGTATTATCTCGACAAAAATGCATCGAGTGAATCACATAAAAACAGACGTGTGTGGCAAACGACTCAGTGTTTTGCAGTAGTGTTGATACGTTCATTTGACTTGATCTCATTACTTGCACGTGTTCCCTCATTTCTTAAACAAGTCCCTTCATAGCCTCACTGTTTTATTACGACGGCGTGCTGAAGACGAATGCCTCCGAATGTTTTTGTTGCCTTCTCAATATCAGTTGAGGCATTACATGCCACGCGTATTACTCCGTCTACCTTCCCGCTTCACTGACGGCAGCTGCAAGCCTCTGCCGCTAGAGGGATCCAACTTGTCACGTTCTAACGTGGTGGTCTGTAATCTAACTATGCTGGCGCGTAAGAGATCCTCAGAAAACTAAAAGCTCCATTCAGAAGAGTCCGTACACACATGGAGCACACTCTTCTTCAGCATAACAATTCCAGACCACACAGCGCTGTGACATCTGCAACAATTCAGCACCTTGGGGTCACTGTCATCGATCATTATCCATATAGTTCCGACTTGGTTCCATCTGATTTTCATCTGTTTCCAAAACTTAAAGAGCATCTTCGAAGACTTCACTTTGACAGTGATGAAACGGTGCAAGCTCTGTCAACGAAGTCAAACATTCGACAGTGACGGTATCAGCAAACTGGTCTCTAGTTGGGGCAAACGCGTTCGTTTCCAGGATGACTAAGTTGAGAAATAAAGATGTACAAGGGAAGAATAAAGAAGTAGAATGTTAATGAAGTTTGTTTTATATAAGATGTTTTAAGAGTTTTCACATAAAAAAATCGTAGGTATTATTTTTCAGTACGCCCTCGTCGTTAGAATGCAGGCTATTACGACAGAAGAGAAAATTAAAATGGTTTCCCTTTATGCAGAGAGTGACAGAAATCTACATCTATATCTATATACATACTTCGAAAGCCACCGTATGGAGCGTGGCGGAGGTTAATCTTTACCACTACAAGTAATTTCCTTTCCAGTTCTATTCGCAAATACAGCGAGGGATAAACGACTGCTTATATGTCTCCGTACGAGCCCTAATTTCTCTTATCTTATCTTCGTGGTCCTTAAGCGAAATGTAAGTTGGCGGCAATACAATCGTTCAGCAATTGCTTCGTTGCTTTCCTTTAATCCGACCTGATGCAGATCGAAAACATTCGAGCAGTACTAGTATCCAGTATGCGGTCCACTTTACGGATGAACCACGCTTTCCTAAAATTCTCCCAATAAACAGGAGCCGACCATTCGCGTACCCTACTACAACCCTTATCTTATCGCTTTGCAACGTTACTCCTACAAATTTAATCGACGTGACACTGTCAAGCACCACACTATTAATGGTGTATTTGTACATTAAGGGTTTGTTATTCTAACCCATCTATATTAACTTTCTCTACATTTAGAGCTAGCTGACACAAGAAATTTTGGCTAAGTTATGGTTTATGGGGCGCTCAGCTGCTCTGTTATCAGCAACCGTAAAATTCCCAACCTTTGCTCAGTCCAATTTCGCCTCTTCCATGAATGATGATGACATGATGAGGACAACACAAACACCCAGTCATCTCGAGGCAGGTGAAAATCCCTGACCCCGCCGGAAATCGAACCCGGGACCCAGTGCTCGGGCAGCGAGAACACGACAGCGAGACCACAAGCTCCGGAAACATATACCTCGAAAACTATTCCGAATGCTCATACCTAAGTTTACAGTGTGCAGTGGGGCACTGTGTCAAATGCTTTTCAGAAATCTCAGGATGTAGACTACGCCTGTTGACCTTCGTCCATAGTTCAAAGGATATCATGTCAGAAAATGGCAAACTGGGTTTAGCACGAGCAATGTCTATGTCTACATCTACACAGATACTCCGCAAGCCACCTTACGATGTGTGGTGGATGGTACCTTATACCACCATCAGTCAGTTCCTTTCCTGTTCCACTCGCAAACCGAGCGAGGGAAAAACGACTGTCTAAATACCTCCGTATGAACCCTAATTTCTCGTATCTTTTCTTGGTGGTCTCCATGTGCAATGTGTGTTGGAGGCAGCAGAATCGTTCGGCAGAGAGCTTCAGATGCCGGTTCTCCACATGTTCTCAATAGTCTTTCTCGAAAAGAACGTTGCCTTCGATTCAGGGATTTTCATTTGAGTTTCCGAAGCATCCCCGTAATATTTAAGTGTTGTATAAACTTACTGATAAGAAATATAGCAACCCGCCTCTGAATTGCTTCGATGTCTTCCTTCATATCGACCTGGTACGGATCTCAAGCACTCGATCATTACTCAAGAATATGTCGCACCATCGTCCTATATGAGGTCTCCTTTACAGGTGAACCACTCTTTCCTAAAATTCCCCCAATGAACCTAAGTCAACCATTCGCTTTCGCTACCACGATTTGCATATTGTCGTTCCATTTCGTATCGCCTTGCAACGATACGCGCAAATTTTTAAACGACGTGACTGTAAAGCAGGGCACTAATAACGCTGTATCCGAACATTGCAGGATTTTTGTTCCTACTCATACTGACGCTAGCTGTAACTCATCTCACAAAGTAGAAATTTGGTCTATGTCGTCTTGTATCTGCTTATAGTTACCCAACTTCGAAACCTTCATCCATAGTTCGCAGTATATCATGTGAGAAAAGGGCAAGCTGAGTTTCATACGAGCGATGCTTTCTAGAACCATGGACATAGGCTTCTCAGTCTCAAAAAAGTTTATTATGTTCGGTCTGAGAATATGTTCTACGTTTCTGTAGCAAACCGAATTTACTGATATTTGCGCGTGGGTTCTTCTATACTTTTTATATACTGGAGTCACCTGTGTGTGTGGTTTTTTTTTCCCAGCCGCTTGGGTCTTTGTGCTTGGTGAGAGATTCATGATAAATGCAGGCTAGGTAAGGGGCTAATGCCGTAGAATTGGGTTTCCTTCCGGAGCTGGTGATTTTTTTTTTTTTTTTTTTTTGCTTTCAGAGCTTTCAGTCGTTTCCCTGCCCCAGGGGTTCTTATTACCATATCGTCCATACGGAAGTCTGTGCGATGGTCAATTGGCGGTACGTTTGTACGATTTGTTAAATGTGAAATTTAAAAGTTTGGCTTTAGTTTTGCTATCTTCAACTGCGACACCAGATGTCCAACCAGGGACTGAATGGAAGTCTTACACCCGTTTAGCAATTTTACATAGGACCAGAATTTTCTCGGTTTCTCTGCCAGATCTTTTGCTACGGTGTGAATGTGGTAGCTATTCTATGCTTCGCGTATAGATCTTTTCACAGAGGTACGAATCTCTACTAACGTTTGCTTGTCGTCACTTATGTGTTCTCTTTTGTGCCGAGCAGCCACTGCTTCCTCAGAACCTTCTGAATTTCGTTATTAAATCATGGCGGATCTTTTCCTTCTTTTATCCACTTATTAGGCACGTTGAATCGTCCCCTTGGAAAAATTATAAATGACTGTGCTTAAACTGACACACAGTATTTTTTAGCGCAACGCAATCTGACTTTCAAAAATCCCTACAAAAGAATGGCCCTGACTAAAATTAACCTATACCTTTCACAAATCACTTACCTCACCAAAAATCTTCGTTACTCGAACTACTGCAATACAGCGAGCGCCACTACTGCCAGCTAAATAAAAGATTCAAACTACTGAAGGCACTAGCCACTGATAGGCATAGTTAGCAAATGAAAGATTTTGATAGAGAACAAACAATGTATTTACCTTAATAGTGTTCAAAAGTCATAATATATATAGCAGTTCATGACATCCAGTCTTACAAAATTCAAAACTCCGCCAATTCTCTCCCCACATCCACCACTGCTGGCAGCTCACCTCCAACTGCGCAACGCTATGCGCTGTTCACATCCAGCTGCCGCTGCCCAACACTTCAATGGCAGACAACAATGCAAACTAGCCACAGACTGCACACAGCACAGCCAGTGATTTTCATACAGAGCGCTACGTAACGTTGCCAATAAGAAAACATAAACAGCCTACTTACATAGCCCCCACGCACCCCACAAAAAATTTTACAAATTGCTTTGGGCAGTGGCCAATAATGATTTGATAAAATTTTTCATAATTACGATAACAAAGATACGAAATGCACACACTTATTGATACAATGTTGGTCAAAAGCTAAAATTTTCTCACAGTCCATGAAGACAGTCCTGATCATTCATCACAATAAAATTGCAGTGTTTTTCTCAAAGTCTGAACAGTAAAAGAAAATGCACACGGAAGTAGTGGATTTCCATGCAGTCTTGAAGAAGTAGTGTTGTCCTTCCAACGGAAAGACAGTGCTGACTCTTGACATGCAAACATGTAATGCGCCACAACAGAGAAAAACCACAGCAGAGTCAGTCGAAGTTTTGAAGAATATTGGTAGGTAGGTCATCACAGAGCAGACCCACTGTAGTCCTGGTAGAGGTTATGGTATTGGTGGGCCACCAGAGGTGCAGACCCACTGTGGTCCTTGTAGAAATAATGGTATTGGTGGGTCATCAAAGATGCAGACCCACTGTAGTCCATGTAGAAATAATGGTATTGGTGGGTCATCAAAGATGCAGACCCACTGTAGTCCTTGTAGAGATAGCTAGCAGCCATCCGTTGCGACTGTGCAGGTGCACAATCACCATAGAAGAGTCTTGCAGAGAATATAGCAAGTCCATAAACCACCACTTGTGCACTCACAAAGTTTCTGTAATTGTCCTTAGAACCAGCAATGCTGTTAATCAGTCCCTTGCTGAATTATTAACACACATCCAAACACTAACAGTCCCAACTTCTCACATATTTTGCATATACTATGACCATCAGAAATTAGATGAACTGGTGTCAATTACAATTTTATAACATCAGAATACAATAACAAAGGTACAAAATACATCATTAAAGAACATATTAGTACAGATAACATTTGTAGTAATACGGGCTTTACAAAAGAATCGAACTAACATATACATCAGTGTTACAGGAATTATGACATCAGTAAATACATAAAAGATCAGAATAACTTTTGAAACATCAACTTCACACATGAGCATTAAAACAGAACAGAATAAATAATGTCTAAACATCTTTACAAAGAAAATAACATAGTATTTGAAAAATTCTACAACATAAATCTTATTAGCTAAACACATAAAGACAGGAAAAAGACAAATATTTTCTTATTGGCAACGTTTCGTAGCGCTCTGTATGAAAATCACTGGCTGTGCTGTGTGCAGTCTGTGGCTAGTTTGCATTATTTCTAACTTTTGAAGATTTTGTTCCATTGCGTCTAACTGTTGCTGTGTTCGTTTCTGGTGTTGTTCCATTGTGTCTAACTTTTGAAGATTTTGTTCCATTGTGTCTAACTTTTGAAGCTTTTGCTGTGTTTGTCCCATTTGTTGTATTAATTGTAATAACAATGCACTGGTGTCTGAAACACGTTGCTCAGTGCTTTTCGGCAGTGAATTTGCACCGGCAACATTCACATTTTGACAAGCAGAAAATGTGTCTTGACTTATTTGAGAAAACGGTGAGGACCCAAAACCTGAATCTACAGTATTTGCGAGATTGTGTCCTGTCATTTCGGATTCCTGAGGCGAGCTATTGCCGACCCATCGATCGATAATGCTTCCCTATTAACTAATTGTTTCACTGCCTACACCATTATTTGCAGCCCGCTCCATTTCCCTATGCAGAATTACCAAATTACTAGTTTGAACATTAGTTAATTCATTACACGGTGGCGCTAACACACTGCTTTCGTCTTCATTGTCATTTCTCAGTTTACTTTGGAGCCTAGTATTACGATTTTCACACGCCATTATTGTCACAATATTTCACACGACAACACAGAAAAGCACAATTTGAAGAGCAAAAATAAGAGAACACATTAACATAGCACTGAAAATAATATCTAGTTAATTGCAAGCGCAGCTGCGAAATACTTGGTGCAAATTTACATGCGTGCCACACCTGTTTTACTGTACAACAATGAAAGACTGCAACTACAAAGGAGATTCTCTCTACAATTACGCGCTAGCAATAAACAAAATCTACACTAATTACACAAACTACAAGAAAAAGTCAGAAGATTCCAGTGAGGAATCCTCGGCTAAGAGTCGACATAAGAAACGTCCCCTTAGAAAAATTTATACGTGACTGTGCTTAAACTGACACACAGTATTTTTTAGCGCAACGCAAACTGACTTTCAAAAATCCCTACAAAAGAATGGCCCTGACTAACATTAACCTATACCTTTCACAAATCACTTACCTCACCAAAAATCTTCGTTACTCGAACTACTGCAATACAGCGAGCGCCACTACTGCCAGCTAAATAAAAGATTCAAACTACTGAAGGCACTAGCCATTGATAGGCATAGTTAGCAAATGAAAGATTTTGATAGAGAACAAACAATGTATTTACCTTAATAGTGTTCAAAAGTCATAATATATATAGCAGTTCATGACATCCAGTCTTACAAATTTCAAAACTCAGCCATTTCTCTCCCCACATCCACCACTGCTGGCGGCTCACCTCCAACTGCGCAACGCTACGCGCTGTTCACATCCAGCTGCCGCTGCCCAACACTACAATGGCAGACAACAGTGCAAACTAGCCACAGACTGCACACAGCACAGCCAGTGATTTTCATACAGAGCGCTACGTAACGTTGCCAATAAGAAAACATAAACAGCCTACTTACAACGTAATACTCTAGACCACGATTTACAATATGATTAAACTTTGCCTACAATTCGTCTGCGTCCATCTTACAGGAACTAAGTGATGTCACTTCGCTGTCTAAGTGCGATGCTAACAACTGCTTATCTACAGTGTCTAGCAGAAACATTCTCCTAGCGTTCTTGACTGATTTATTAACTTTCATGACCATAGTTGCTATAATGTCATGTTCGCTAATCCCCGTTTCTCTACAGACATTTTCGATATGGTCTGGCCTATTTGTAGCTAAAATGTCTCAGATATTTCCACTGCGTGTGGGCTGCCGAACTAGCTGCTCAGCAGACCAATGTTAATGATACTGGTACTTAGATACAGGAGCCACCTGCGCTGTTTCCAGTCACTTGGAACCTCCCACTATCGATGACGCTGTAACACTTTAAGCTTAACTTTTACAAACAGAGTGCCATCATGCGCTCCTTTTTGCGGCTTATTCTACAGTTCTCCAGGGGGGGACCTGTATAATCACGAAAAAGAAACCGTCGAAGAAATGTTTCTAGAGAGAATAATGAAACTATGCTATTAGTTGCAGTGAATCATAAAGCCCACATTAGCAATCGGCAGCTTGCCGAATTTTAAAACATAGATAGGTCATCCGTTTGATATTTCCTTCCACCAGTAACTTAATGGAAATGATGTCCAGAATAGTGTTACATTTTTTCAGTGATACCTGCAGCACATACAGAGACACCCCAAATTATTTACTCGAATATTGTTCTTAGACGAAACAACGTTCACGAACCATGGTACGATTAATCAACACCATATGCATTACTGGAATGTGGGAAATCCATATGGGTTACGCCACGTTTTGTTCATCGGCGTCTGTAGAATTTAAATGTTTGGTGTGGAATAATTGTTGATAAACACAATCGTCCATACTTTATCGATAGCACCTTAAATGGTTGTAAATCTCGAACATTCTTGGAGGAAGATCTTCTGGTATTGGTAGAAGACCTTCCCTTGGACTTCCGACAAATAACGTGGACCAACGTCATGGTTGTCCAACATATTTTTGTGTAGCCGCACGGTAAGTATTAAATGGCAAGTGCAGTCGTCAGTGGGTAGAAAGAGGCGGTGCAGTGTCTTGGCCTTCAAGATCGTCAGATCTTACTTCGTCTGACTTTTGTTTGTGGGGTCACCTGAAGAGTGAAGTTTATAATGAAGTGCCAACAACGCGCGATAACGGAACTCAGCCTATCATCCATGCTTGTCAGCAGATTACGTCAGAAACACTTCCCAGTTTTGTCGAATCATTCTATGTGCAGATACATAAGTGCACCGAAGTGGGCGGCGACGTTTTTGAGCTCTTATTGTGAAATAATTCCTACCAACAAGCACCACGTTGGTGAGAGGACACACTTCAAACGAGCACCCTGTTGGTGAGAGATGAGAGGACACACCACAACAAAGCTTTTTTCACAGTTACTGAACACGTTCGGTTTTCTGTTTTTCGATCTCGACTGTGTTTTTTGTCGATTACAGCGCCGTCTATTGCGCAGCGCCAACAGTGTTACACACAAAAGGTAGGTATTTTTCCCTTTGAATTCGAATCCACAATAAAGATGGGTGTTCCCATTTAACATTTCAAAGTATACCTCCTCCCACCCCACCCTCTGATAGTGGGACAGGAGATTGAAATTGGTACCGCTGGATAGCAGTTTTAAAAATAGTGAACTCGTAATTTTCCGTTTTCTAGTCCGATTCGTAGTTTATGAGATATTTCGTTGTCTCAAGATAAAGAAATTACCCCGCGTATTGCATTGTATGCCTACTTACCCAGCTTAGAGTCTTCTTTCAATAATTAGACAAGTAGACTGGAAATTGCCGATTGATTTCAGAACAATATTTGAATCCACTATCATCTTAATTTACAGAATGGAAAATTGATTAAGTTCTCATTAGATTAATAACTATCAGTTAAACAGCCATAGCATGCTTCCACAACATTACAACGATACCATTGTTAAATGGCAATCTAGAGTATTATGAGAAGTAAAGTTACTTGTTAATTGTTTTCGGATACTCACTCAGTTCATATATAAATAAAGTACCAATTAAATCATTCTATAACTACCAAATTTTGTTCATTCTTTTATATTAAAAGTCGGTGTATTACTTGTACACTGAAAAAAATTACAATGTTTAAATTTATCTCGAAGTAAGTGCCTCCATTCCTCTAAGGGCACCGGCTATGTGACAGAGCCAGCTTCTACCGACGTCCAATTTCAGGGATTTGTAGAATCGGATTTAGAGAGCTGTCAAGTTCATTAGAGAAATAACAATTTGTCCAGCTTCTGCGGCAACCGATAAGGGAACTGCCGATGTTTAATCCGGAAGAATTCCTGACGAAGGAAAAGCAAAATGATTACATGAAGCGGAAAACTTCTTCAGTCAATTTTGGCAAGATTTCTTATTAAAAGTCGAAACTCCTGGCACAGAGACTTCTATATTGATTTCAGTTTAGACACCAAGACGACTTTAATACAATGCAGCTGAAGCTGCAATTTGTAGGTAGACTTTTGCGTAGCATAACATTCACAGCATCTTACATTTGATATCTACAGATGAAAGACGTAAACAGCTACAACCTTTCTCAGTTAGATGTTCGTATTTCAATCCATATGTATTATTACGCTTTTTGCGAGATAATATGCATCGTGTAAGGAAATTTATATGAAATACCAACGTTAAAGAATGTACGAAATGGGGAACACACACGAAATAAAAGACGGTGCAGGAACTATGACATTGGATCTACCTCACCGAATTTTATGCCTGGTCCTGATCTTTCTGTTATTTTCACTCTGAGGCAGATTTCCACATCAAATTAGAAGAGTTTCAATTATTATTCCGAATCTTAAGGGCATATTCAGTCTCACTCGTCTGCAGCACACATCCAATTAGGGCAGGGCATTGTTTATGCGACGTATACGCAGGAATGACTACCCAGAATCAACTTGCTACTGTATGCTGGTCAGTACGTTACCTACAGTATCAAAGGCTTCAGGGTACGTTGTTTATCATTAGATGACAGACTATGTTAACTGTCATAGCATCCTAATGACGGAGACAAACATCGACTGGTCTTCCTAAGAACCACAGCGCAACTTCAGCATTACTTGAAGTGAGAGACGATCTCAGCAACGCCATGATACTGTTAATCTCTTACTATCGAAAATGAAACACTTGAAATAATGAAACAGATTATCTATATTGATCGACAGGTACTTTAGAAAGATTTCGAGACCTCTGTGGAACATAGAAAATTTGAAAAACGATTGTCTCATCAGTCTCTTAGGTTTCGATACTTCGTCTCTTATTTTTCTTCCTAAGCTTTGCTACAGTATTGTTATTATCACTTATATAGTGATGACAGCCTGTGCTACTGGTTTCTGTACAATCTGTAGCTAACCTTTCACTCTCTTTATTTTATGCTTGATACCTTCCGATCTTCAAGAGAGTAATATTAAGATAAAATGACGGACTTTTTCGGCACGTTAGTATTCCCTTCGACAGAGAGATAGCCGGCCGGTGTGGCCGAGCGATTCTAGGCGCTTCAGTCTGGAACCAATCGGCCGCAACGGTCGCAGATTCGAATCCTGCCTCGGGCATGGATGTGCGTGATGTCCTTAGGTTAGTTAGGTTTAAGTAGTTCTAGAGGACTGATGACCTCAGCTGTTAAGTCCAGTAGTGCTCAGAGCCGTTCGAATTTTACTGAATCAGTTCCGACAACAACAAATTTCTGACACAACTTTACTAAAGTTAAGGAAACAGTTGATGGAACTCAGCCTGTGGCAGTGCGGTTCGTAAGTGCTGGATGGTCGGTGGTGCATTTAGACGTACTGCAAAACTCATCCCCCAACACATCAAACACGCACTCGGTGACATTTAAGTCGGGGGAACGAATATGCCAGTCCATTCGCCGAATATCCTATCGTTCTAAGAGCTCCTCCGCCTGTGTACTTCGATGCGGTCGCGCATTGACCTCCATAAAAACGAAGTCAGGGCCGAACGCAAACCTGCAAGAATCTAATTGAATATTCTGCTGAACAGTTCCCCTAACCAGAACCCCATATGAGCAAACAAAATGAGACTTCACCCAGTGTTCTCGGCAGCTTAGGTAATTGGGTTATGTAAAGCTCTGTTTAAAAAGAATAACCCGATAATGTCATAGGGTCGAGCCGCACACGCCTGCTTTCACGCCCACTAGCTAACTCACTGTAAATAACAAAATGGCTCTGAGCACTATGGGACTTAACATCTGAGGTCATCAGTCCCCTAGATCATAGAACTACTTAAACCTAACTAACCCCAGGACATCTTACGGCCGCAGGTTCGAATCCTGCCACGGGCATGGATGTGTGTGATATCCTTAGGTTAGTTAGGTTTAAGTAGTTCTAAGTTCTAGGGGACTGATGACCTCAGATGTTGAGTCCCATAGTGCTCAGAGCCATTTGAACCCAAGGACATCACACACATCCATGCCGCAGGCAGGATTCGAACCTGCGACCGTAGCGGCGCGCGGTTCCAGACTGAAGCGCCTAGAACCGCTCGGCCACCCCGGCCGGCTCTGTAAATAACAACCTGTCCCTATGATCATGCAGTAAAATTGTCTTTGGATTGGCTAGAATTGCTGATTAAAAAATAAACAGACATATTAAATAAAAGCCGCGCGGGATTAGCCGAGCGGTCTCAGACGCTGCACTCACGGACTGTGCGGCTGGTCCCGGCGGAGGTTCGAGTCCTCCCTCGGGCATGGGTGTGTGCGTTTGTCCTTAGAATAATTTGGGTTAAGTAGTGTGTAAGCTTAGGGACTGATGACCTTAGCAGGAAGTCCCATAAGATTTCACACACATCTAAACATTTTTAATTAAATAAAACATAAATCAATAATTAATAAAAAAAGTGTTTTATTCTATAGTCAGTAACTGATATAAATGACAGAATCTTCTGCTCAACCATATTTATTCAAGAAATTAAATCTTTAGTATTCGGAATTATAATACAGACAGCCGGCCGCGGTGGCCGAGCGGTTCTAAGCGCTTCAGTCCGAAACCGCGCTGCTGCTACGATCGCAGGTTCGAATCCTGCCTCGGACATGGATGTGTGTGGTGTCCTTAGGTTAGGTAGGTTTAAGTAGTTATAAGTATAGGGAACTGACGAGCTCAGATTTTCAGTCTCATAGTGCTTAGAGTCATTTCAAACATTTTTTATAATATAGACAGAAAGAATACCTTATGAAAAGTATTTAAGACACACGACAAACTAAGCTCATTTCGCGATCACAGTGCATGGAATATTCGCCAGCTGCAAATTATTCAGAATTCAGTATGAAGATCTACAAATTAACACATCTGTGATAACGAGTAGGAACTCATACTCTGTCTACACTCAGGTCCAAATTAGGAATTGAAAAGTTAGAGTACTGCAGTGGGACACATTCTTACCTTCTGAGAGTTGGAATCACCACCCAAAATCTATCACTCATAAGACCGAGTTACACACGTTACCACAGACAGGTCTGCGTCCTTTAAGAACACTCCATAAATGTGTAGAGCAATGCTCCGTTGAGTGTCCCGCTCGAAATGTTTCTGTCTCCAGTTGACTCCAGCAGTATCTACTGCCACTGTCTGCTCCTCTATTGGCTGAAGATGGTCCTCACTGAATCTACGTCAACCTTATGTTCCACATACATGGTTCTGACTGAACCTGAACACTTTCTTCACTAAACTGTCACAGTAGTATATAAATAAAAATTGTTATAAACGTTTGGTCATATCGTTTATAATAAATATAAATAACAGTTTGTTTATAATAAAAATTAAGCAAAAATTCTTGGGCAAGTGAACTCACTTTAAATGACAGAAGATCGTCGTTAAATATTGTTTTCAACATTACTTACGTCTGCTTGACAGAAGCGGCTTTTGGTACTCTTTCAATAGTCGTGTCAGCTAACACATGCGACTGCCCACTTTTAAATTAAGTAGGCTTTTTCATTTAAATAAAGTTACTAACAGAAATGGTAACCTATTCCTTAATTAACTATACAAGTGTGGTAAGATATGAAGTATTCATGCTGCATTGAGTTGCTGTGTTATTGTCGATGATACGATGCCCTGAGAGACATTTGCATAATGATAAAAAATAAAAAACTTAATAAATAACAAATAATATAGATAAAGATACCTAAATTTCAAGGGTGATAGCTTCATTGCAATGGTATCACCTGAGATACTGGTTGCTGAAATCGCATGAAGTGCTTAAAAAACGTTCGTTCAAAGGTTCATTGTGAAAATATTTAGTCACTATAAAATATTAATTTCTGTAGTTTTGAAGATACTGAAAATATTATTGCTTCACTGGATGCACCTCATTTTTATGAGATCACCTATGTACTCAGATTTGCTTTATCACGTAACTGTGACTTACTATAGAATTTTTAAGACCTGTAGGAAGCAATATTTCATATTGTGTCACTCTCTGCCTTTTCTGGTGCATCTCCAGTACATAGGTAATGGGATCAACGCTCGTGCAAATTCCCAACTTTGGGATTTATGCATTTCTGGCTACTTTCTGACCGCTTTTGTAGTTGAGCCATTCAGCAACAGATGCTCCAGCTGGCCCAGCCATTCTGCACTCTCGTCTCGCCAATCAGCATTCAGCGTTACAAGTAAATTCACCTTACGTCCTCACAAATATAGCGCAATAACTCGACTACATACACGTGGCGTTACACACCTCGACATAATTTTGGACGTTAGACTGCTAACTTGGCAAATTGTTTGAAGTAGTGTATGAACCTCCTACGGCATGTCATAACAATTATTATAAGCATTAATTTTCTAAACATAACACAGATTTTAAAATTATTACATATTATTTAAATGCCCAAATAACAGAAAACATACACACTGAAAGAAATTTTTCAACCCAAATCAACTTTTTGAAGTTTTTAGAGCTTTCATGATTATTTGATAACACTTTTTTGCTTTGGCCATTTCATCGTAGCACTTCACTATGGCGATTTTGTACACAATACAGGATTTGAGATCTGGCATCGAAATTTAGACCGTTTCCAGTCCAGCCGCCTCTGCCGTAACTCAGGGCTTCATTGGCCACATACTGCGCTGAAACACACATCAGTCTGCAGCCACCGTCAGTGTTGAAATACGACTGTGCTGTAGTCAAGGAACCATATGCTTTTCTGAAATTCGATACGTCTACATCTGCATCTACATGGATACTCTGCAAATCACATTTAACTGCCTGGCAGAGGGTTCATCGAACCACCTTCACAATTCTCTATTATTCCAATCTCGTATAGCGCGCGGAAAGAACGGACACCTACATGTTTCCGTACGAGCTCTGATTATTTTATCGTGGTGATCGTTTCTTCCTGTGTAGGTCAGTGTCACCAGAATATTTTCACATTCGAAGGAGGAAGCTGGTGATTGGAATTTCGTGAGAAGATTCCGTTGCAACGAAAAACGCCTTTCTTTTAATGATGTCCAGCCCAAATCCTGTATCATTTCTGTGACACTCTCTCCCATACTTCGCGATAGTACAAAACGTACTGGCCTTCTTTGAACTTTTTCGATGTACTCCGTCAGTCCTATCTGGTAAAGATCCCACACCGCGCAGCAGTATTCTAGAAGTGGACGGACAAGCGTAGTGTAGGCAGTCTCCTTAGTACATCTGTTACATTTTCCAAGTATCCTGCCAATAAAAGGCAATCTTTGGTTAGCCTTCCCCACAACATTTTATATGTGTTCCTTCCACTTTAAGTGATTCGTAATTGTAATACTTAGGTATTTAGTTGAATTCACGGCTTTTAGATTACACTGATTTATCGTGTAACCGAAGTATAACGAATACCTTTTAGCATTCATGTGGATGACCTCACATTTTCCGTTATTTCGGGTCAACTGCCAAAGTTCGCACCATTCAGTTATCTTTTCTACATCGTTTTTCAATTTGTTTTGATCTTTTGATGACTTTATTAGTCAATACACGACAGTATTATTTGCAAGACGCCTAAGACGGTAGCTCACATTGTCTCCCAATCGTTTATATAGATAAGGAACAGCAAAGGTCCTGTAACACTACCTTGGGAATGCCAGATGTCACTTCTGTTTTACTCGATAACTTTCCGTTAGTTAGTAAGAACTGTGACCTCTCTGACAGGAAATCACAAACCCAGCCACATAATTGAGACGATATTCCATAAGCACGCAATCTCACTTCAAGCCTATTGTTTGGTGCAGTGGCAAAAGCCTTCCGGAAATCCAGAAATACGGAATCGATCTGAAATCCCTTGTCAGTAGCACTCAACATTTCATGTGAATAAAGAGCTACTTGTGTTTCACAAGAACGATGTTTTCTAAGCCCATGGTTACTGTGTGTCAACAGACAGTTTTCTTCGAGGTAATTCATAGTTTTTGAACACAATATATATTCCAAAATCCTGCTGCATATCGACGTTAACGATATGGGCCAGTAATTTAGTGGATTACTCCTACTACCTTTCTTGAATATTGATGTGACCTGTGCAACTTTCCAGTCTTTGGGTACGGATCTGTCGTCGAACGAACGGTTGTATATGATTGTTAAATATGGAGCTAATGCATCAGCATACTCCGAAAGGAACCTAATTGGTGTACAGTCTCGACCAGAAGACTTCCTTTTATTAAGTGATTTAAGTTGCTTCACTACTCCGAGGATATTTACTTCTACGTTACTCATGTTGGCAGCTGTTCTCGATTCGAATTCTGGAATATTTACTTCGTCTTCTTTTGTGAAGGCATTTCGGAAGGTTGTGTTTAGTAACTCTGCTTTGGCAGCACTGTCTTCAATAATATCTACATTGCTATCGCGCAGAGGAGGCACTGATTGTTTCTTGCCACTAATATACTTCACATACGACGAGAATGTCTTTGGATTTTCTACCAATTTTCGAGACAAAGTTTCGTTGTGGAAACTGTTATAAGCATCTCCCATTGAAGTCCGCGTAAAGTTTCGAGCTTCTGTAAAATATCGCCCATCTTCATCGCCAATCAGACACTGCCCAGTGGAGTCGATGTATTCGAAGACAGGATAGGAAAGTAAAACCTGATTTAGAGCTCTGGTAAAATAAATTTGCTTCAGCTCGACATTCCAAACAGTCTTTCCACGTTCCTACTAAAAACATATATTTCGTGCCATGAAATTTGTTCGACACCATAAGTGAATAAACATTTTATCATCTTTTAGAGTATTACCACATCTAATCAAAGTAACATCTAATCAAAGTATTGGCACATCTAATCAAAAACTTAATTTATCAAATAATCACTCATCTTTGCACCATAATACCGTATAGCTTCAGAATTTATTCCCATAGAAATTATACGAACCTATCCTCAACTTTAGCTACTACAACGTTACTCACGATCCTTCCAAAATTACATATTTTATAGTATGTAACCACGAAAAACATCCCAAAATTTAGTTTATATTAGAGACATAAACGGAAATAATTGAAATTTTTATAGGGTTCTAATGATATTCACGCACAAAATTTTGTGCGGACAATAACTGAAATCAGACTACAAATATCACATGAAAAGCCCATGGAAAATAATACAAGCAACACGTTTAAACAACCTCATGAAATTTTCCTCAAAATCTTATCTTAGTAAAATTTATATTTATCACCTTCGTAACGTAATTATTTACGTTCTGCCGACCGCATACCAATCCGTGCGGCCAATGTTTACTCCCTCCTTGCACTAAATTGTTCCTCCCTGTTCTATTACATACGTCTTAAATTCTTTAAATTACCCCTTACGCAAAACAGGAATAACCCCCAAAATATCTTAAAAACTATACATAAAATTCACTTATATACACACTTACATTTATACAGACCATTTTCTTTTACGAGGAGCCACTCTGCCACCGTTGCCTCTTATAACATTTATCTCGCTAGTGTAAATACCTTTTGAATCTCACTTTTATACGCTTTTTGAACTGCTTAAATTCGAGGCCTCTTCTGTCGTTCACTATCGGACTCTTACGTTCACAGACAAAATTTGTGACTACCGCTTGAAAACCACTTTTAAAGGCGAGCAACTCACACGTACTTACTTCATCAACATCGGTAATTACACTTACAGGCTGCGCACATTTAATTTCACCCCTCTCGAAATACTTCTCTCTCAAAAGATCATTTTTAACGTTCCACCCGTTTTCCTCCATATTTATGGTAAACATTATAACTTGAGACCAACCCTCAGTCTCATAATCCGTACCCAGATTTTCCCTCATCTACCTTCAAATCATCTATAAGATTAAAATCACTCTCAAAATCCGCCGTCTCATCGTCCTCTTTACCATCAGATATACTGTTCCCTTCCTCCGATGTAACGGTATCAGTATCTGCCATCTACTCACAATTAATTTCATCTCCCTTCAAAAAAACCTTACTTATTTCTGCTGCATCACTACAAACATCATCACAAATAACACCATCAACATCAGCCGCTATTCTATAAACTTCATTACTTAAAACTGCCTTTACATCCATCGATACATTGTAAAAATCACCATCGATAACTCCATCAATCTCCACCACAGCACCATGCAAACGGCCGCTATTATATCGCACCACATCAGAATTCATCGTTCAGTTACGAAATTCGGATCTACCTGTGTCTGCGCAGTATTTTCTCTCCGCTCAGATGCCTCCGCCATACTTACCGTTCGACACATTATTTTCATATTTTATTTCAACGTCCACTCAAAATTTATGTTTTCACCAAGAGCCATCGGTTCACTTCTATTAATACAAATATTTGCACAAATTCCTTCCTCTGAGATACCTAAATCAGTAGTTTCAACCTTCGCAACTTCAGCATCTGAAACATCATCTTTACCTGTTGTTGTTGTGGCCTTCAGTCTCAACACTGGTTTGATGCAGCTCTCAATGCTACTCTATTCAATACAATCCTCTTCATCTGCGAATAACTATTGCAGCCTACATCCTTCTGAATCTGCTTACTGTATTTATCTCTTGCACGCCCTCTACGATTTTTACCCCCCACACTTCCCTCCATTACTAAACTGGCGATCCATTGATGTCTCAGAGTGTGTCCTACCAACCAATCCCTCCTTTATGTCAGTTGTGCCACGAATTTCCTGTTTACCCAACTTTATTCAGTACCTCCTCATTAGTTACCTGATCGACTTATCTAATATTTAACAGTCTTCTGTAGCACCACATTTTGAAAGCTTGTATTCTCTCCTAGGTTAAACCAATTACCGTTCATTTTTCACTTCCATACATGGCTATACTCCATACAAACACGCCGCGCGGAGTTGCTGTGCGGTTCGAGGCGCCATGTCACGGATTGCGCGGGCCCTCCCGCCGAACGTCCAAGTCCTCCCTCGGGCATGGGCGTGTGTGTTATCGTTAGCAGAAGTTAGTTTAAGTAGTGTGAAAGTCTAGGGGCCGATGACCTCAGTAGTTTGGTCCCTTAGGAATCCACACACCTTCCATGCAAATACGATCAGAAAAGACTTCCTAACATTTATATTCGATGCTAAAAAATTTCTCTTCTTCAGAAATGCTTTTCTTGCCATAGCCATTCTACATTTTGTATCCTCTGTACTTTGGCAGTCATCAGTTATTTTGCTGCCCAAAGAGCAAAATTCATCTACTACCTTACGTGTCTCGTTTCCTAATCTAATTCCTTAAGCATCACATGATTTAATTCGATTACATTCCATTATCCTTGTTTTGCTTTTGTTGACGTTCATCTTATATCTCCTTTTCGAGACGCTGTCCATTCCGGTCAGCTGCTCTTCCAAGTCCTTTGCTACCTCCGAGAGAATTACAATGTCATTGTTAAACCTCAAAGATTTCATTTCTCCTGGCTGAACTTTAATCCCTACTCCAAATTTTTCTTTGGTTTCCTTTATTGCTTGTTCAACGTACAGACTGAAATAGTCGTGAGGGACAGGCTACAACATTGTCTCACTCCCATCTCAATCAGTGTTTCCCTTTCGACTCTTTTCACATCCGTCTGGTTTCTGTACAAGCTATAAATAGCCTTCCGCTCCCTGCATTTTACCCCTGCTATCTTCAGAATTTCAAAGACAGTATTCCAGTAACATTGTCAAAAGCTTTATTTAAATCTAAAAAGGTTACAAACGTAGGATTGTCTTTCCTTAACATGTCTTCTAAGATAAGTCGCAGGGTCAGTACTGCCTCGTGTATTCCTACATTTCTCCGGAATCCAAACGGATCTTTCCCGAGGTCGGCTTCTACCACATTTTCCAATCCTCTGCAAGGAATGTGTGTTTGTATTTTGTAACTACGACTTATTAAATTGATAATTTGGTAATTTTCACATCTGTTGGAAGCTGCTTTCTTTGCAACTGGAACTGTTTCATTCTTCTTGGAGTCTGAGGGTATTTAGTCTGTCTCATACATGTTGCACACCAGATTAAATAGTTTTGTCATGGCTGCCTCTCTCAAGGTTAATCCCCCATCTCATCTTCAGCTATGTCTACTTCCTTTTCTATAACATTACCTTCAATTTCATCTCCCTTGTATAGACTCTGAATATACCCCTTCCACCTTTCAGCTTTCCTTTCTTTGTTTAGGACTTGTTTTCCATCTGAGCTCTTGATGTTCATACAGCTTCTTTTCTGTGCCCCAAAGGCCTTTTTAATATTCCTGTAGGTGGTATCTTTCTTTCCCCTAGTGAAATGTGCTCCTAAATCCCTACAATTCTCCTCTAGCCATTCCTGTTTAGCTATTTTGCATTTCCTGTCAATCTCACTTATAAACCTTTGTCTTCCCTTTCGCATGCTTGATTTTTAAATTTTCTCCTTTCACCATTTAAATTCAACATCAATTTTTCTAGTAGGCCTTGTATTTTTACCGGTTTGATCCTCTATTGCCTTCACTACTCCCTCACTTAAAGTTACCCATTCGTATTCTACTCTATTCCTTTTCCCTGTTCTAGTTAACCGTTGCCTAATTCTCCCTCTGAAACTCTCAGCAACCTCTGGTTCCTTTAACTTATACTGTTTCCATCTCCTTAATTTTCTACCTTCATAGCCAGTTATGGTCAGAGACCACATCCGCCCCTGGAAATGTCTTATAACTTAAAATCTTTTTCCTAAATCTCTGTCTAACCATCATATAATTAATCTGAAACCTTCCGCTGTCTCCAAGTCTCTTCCACGTACACATCCTTCTCTTACGGCTCTTAAACCAACTGTTAGCGATGATTAAATTATGCTCCGTGCCAAACTCTACCACGCGGGTTCCTCTTTCATTCTATTCCCTAGTCCATATCCACCTACTACATTTCCTTCTCTTCCTTTTCCTACTATCGAATTCCAGTCCCTCATCACAATTAAATTTTCGTCTCCTTTAGCTATCTGAATAATTTCTTTTGTCTCATCGTACAATTCTTCAATCTATTTATCATATGCGGAGCTAGTAAGCGTATAAACTTGTACTACTGTGGTTGGTGTGCGCTTCGGGTTGGTCTTAGCTACGATAAGGCGTTCACTGTGCTGTTCATAGTAGCTTACCAACATTCCTGTTTTCTTATTCATTATTAAGCCCACTCCTGCTTTACCCCTATCTGACTTTGTATTTATAACACTTTATTCAACTGACCAGAAGTTCTGTTTCTTCTGCCACCGAACTTCACTAGTTCCCACTGCATCTAACATCAACCTATCCATTTCCATTTTTAAATTTCCAACCTACCTGGCCGATTAACAATATTTTTAACAATGTGTCACCCACTTCAGCCAACAGATAATGAAATCCATCACCAGCTGACGAGACAACTGCTACGACACCTTCACAAATTTCTTCACATATTTCCATCGATGCTCCCCAAAACTCATCTATATTACTCCCACCTACATTACTATAAGTGTTGCCGCTGACTAGTGCCTTATCAGAATTCGTCATATATTCCGCTTCCACCGAACTGAGATCGACCTCTAATGGTCACATAATTTTCCATCAAACACACCTTCGTTCCCGCTACGGTCGCAGGTTCGAATCCTGCCTCGGGCATGGATGTTTGTGATGTCCTTAGGTTAGTTAGGTTTAACTAGTTCCAAGTTCTAGGGGACTAATGACCTCAGCAGTTGAGTCCCATAATGCTCGGAGCCATTTTGAACACCTTCGTTCCATCACTCACTTCCCTTTACACAAAATAAATTTTAGAGCCCCATATCATCTTTATCAATTTTCTTAACACATTCTACAATACTTCTTGCGCCCTCTTTATGGCCGTCCCACTTAAAATTATTCCCCATTTTACTGTTCCCGTTTATCCCTTCCTTTAACACCATCTTGGCTTTGTTGCCGTGTTTTTTGACAGCCACTGAATTTTTAAAACAACGTGTCCCTTTTATTACTGGCTCACTTCGCCACCTCAGGACCGGAGATGTGGCGATCTCTAGCTTTCCGACCTCTGACTTTGGAGTTACATTTCGTGAGGCTCCTGTCCCTCTAATCTTCGTTCCCGGTTTTGATTCCTATAGTGAGAATCTCTATATCCATTTCCTATTTGAAAATTATTATTACAGTGATAATTATTTCGGTTATTGTCGTGATACTTATTGTGGTTACTATTATACACTCCTGGAAATTGAAATAAGAACACCGTGAATTCATTGTCCCAGGAAGGGGAAACTTTATTGACACATTCCTGGGGTCAGATACATCACATGATCACACTGACAGAACCACAGGCACATAGACACAGGCAACAGAGCATGCACAATGTCGGCACTAGTACAGTGTATATCCACCTTTCGCAGCAATGCAGGCTGCTATTCTCCCATGGAGACGATCGTAGAGATGCTGGATGTAGTCCTGTGGAACGGCTTGCCATGCCATTTCCACCTGGCGCCTCAGTTGGACCAGCGTTCGTGCTGGACGTGCAGACCGCGTGAGACGACGCTTCATCCAGTCCCAAACATGCTCAATGGGGGACAGATCCGGAGATCTTGCTGGCCAGGGTAGTTGACTTACACCTTCTAGAGCACGTTGGGTGGCACGGGATACATGCGGACGTGCATTGTCCTGTTGGAACAGCAAGTTCCCTTGTCGGTCTAGGAATGGTAGAACGATGGGTTCGATGACGGTTTGGATGTACCGTGCACTATTCAGTGTCCCCTCGACGATCACCAGTGGTGTACGGCCAGTGTAGGAGATCGCTCCCCACACCATGATGCCGGGTGTTGGCCCTGTGTGCCTCGGTCGTATGCAGTCCTGATTGTGGCGCTTACCTGCACGGCGCCAAACACGCATACGACCATCATTGGCACCATGGCAGAAGCGACTCTCATCGCTGAAGACGACACGTCTCCATTCGTCCCTCCATTCACGCCTGTCGCGACACCACTGGAGGCGGGCTGCACGATGTTGGGGCGTGAGCGGAAGACGGCCTAACGGTGTGCGGGACCGTAGCCCAGCTTCATGGAGACGGTTGCGAATGGTCCTCGCCGATACCCCAGGAGCAACAGTGTCCCTAATTTGCTGGGAAGTGGCGGTGCGGTCCCCTACGGCACTGCGTAGGATCCTACGGTCTTGGCGTGCATCCGTGCGTCGCTGCGGTCCGGTCCCAGGTCGACGGGCACGTGCACCTTCCGCCGACCACTGGCGACAACATCGATGTACTGTGGAGACCTCACGCCCCACGTGTTGAGCAATTCGGCGGTACGTCCACCCGGCCTCCCGCATGCCCACTATACTCCCTCGCTCAAAGTCCGTCAACTGCACATACGGTTCACGTCCACGCTGTCAGTGTTAAAGACTGCGATGGAGTTCCGTATGCCACGGCAAACTGGCTGACACTGACGGCGGCGGTGCACAAATGCTGCGCAGCTAGCGCCATTCGACGGCCAACACCGCGGTTCCTGGTGTGTCCGCTGTGCCGTGCGTGTGATCATTGCTTGTACAGCCCTCTCGCAGTGTCCGGAGCAAGTATGGTGGGTCTGACACACCGGTGTCAATGTGTTCTTTTTTCCATTTCCATGAGTGTAGTTCCTTTTATGGTACCCATTTCCCTGTCTATTGCTCCTGTTACGAGACTGGAATTTCAATGCTTGTTCTACCTCTTCAGCAAAATATAGAAATTCATTGATGGAACTTGTCGGTCTGTGCACAAGACCCCACTGTGAAAAAATTTATAACCGTCTCTTGAGCGTCGTGATTTCCGTCAATACTTCTAACGGATGACTAACATGCTTCAACTTAACTAGTTCACGCACACAAAAATCCCACATCGAGCCACTTCCGTATTTGAAACTTGGACCTTCTGGGAACTCATTCTAAAGTCGCATTTGCTTCACTTCTCTCCAAAACTTGTTCAGGAAACCACTCTCAGACACTTCGTAGGGAGTAAATGAAGGACTCATTAAATTTTTTTATGGCTGTTCGTTGCCCTCGAGATGTCTTTTCGCAATGACTCTTCCGACATTCCTTGCACAAAACCATCTATACATGCTACAAAAAATCTCCTGTGTGATGTTTTCCGTCATGTGCAGAAAACTTCCTGAATTAACCCATGGAATGCTTATCACAGCAGTAGCCCGATTTGCTGCTAAAGAGTTTAATTCTGCCTGTGCGTCTTTAATCTGCTGTTCCCGCTGCAAAGCTTCGTTATTTATTTCTGATTCTAAATGTTGCTTATTTTTTTACCATCTCCTCACATTCTACCTCTCTACCCTACAAATTGTTAATAGCTTTACAGGTCACTTCGTCAAGCTTACTTTGCTCTCCCGACAGGTCTTAACATCGCCACCCAGCTCGTCCTGTATCTTTTAGAACGTGTCCCTGAAATCTTTTTCGACTGCATCGACTCTGGTCTTAACTGGGTGAAACCCCTCAGAAATTTCGCCCATATCTGCGCTTGCAATCTCTTATTTTGTATCAATCAGCCATTCAATGTATAATTCAATCTTTTCCATCTCAACTTCTACACTTTCTATATTTGTCTCTAGACTTGAAATTTTCGAACTTTGGTTTATTTCTACTGAACCTACCTCAGTACTCAAGGCCCCCATACTACATTGCATTTTTAGAAAAAACTTGCATTAACTGTAATGATTTAGTGCCTGAAAACATACTTCCCCTTCCTGATTTTGGACGAGCTGCCCTATCAGTAAGTTCCGTTACAGCCCTACCATGTGCAGACGCAGGACTAACTCGTCCACTAGTATAATCTGAACTACACAGACTGGGTCGTTGCTCCTTCGTTGTAGGCTCTATCACTGATGGTAACACTGCAAATTCACACATACTAACACAACCTGAGCATCTACTTAACTTTCTAGTCATGCTCCCGCTGTGCTGCTGCGAACAGTGTAGACGCTACCGATGGCGTTGCAGACGCTGATGAACTCGAAGTACTCCGAAGTCGTTTCCAGTGGCCCGTGCAACTGTGATCGCTGCTGCTGTTCGCGACGCCATCGAAATAACTGCCGCTGGCTACTGCAGACTGGACCTACACACGCCTCTTCGTAGCCTTCTTCTTTCTTAAATTTCTGCACCTAACTTCCCCACACCGAATTACTGCTGTTGACTCTCGTGCATACAACTGGTGCAAAATCTTATGCTCAGAACACCCACGCAAACTGCCTTTTATTGAACAGATTTGAGATCTAGATCACAGAATACTGTAAAGTGTCAGAATTACAACTGCAATTCTACAGGGATTAGAGTCATATTCTGGACAAGCCCCCAATTTCAATGTTACCTAAATCGATTATCTGCTGTGCAGATGTCCTAACTAGCACACCATACGAGCAAACCAATTGCGACTTTAGCTGATGTTGTTTACACCTTAGGCAATGGGGCTATGCGCGGCTCTGTTTAAACAGAATAGCTCGATAATGCTGTAAGGTCGAGTTGCACATGTGTGCTTTCATATCCAGCAGCTAACTCGCCGCAAATAGTAATGTGTCACTGTGATCCTGTAGTCTGTGAACTGGCTATATTTGAGAGTTAATAAAATAAAAAATATTAAACTGAAGATAAATGAGTAATTAATAAAAATGGTTCTATTCTAACGTCCGTAACTGATGTAGACAACATCAGAGAATTCTGTTGAACAACCGGCCGGTGTGGCCTTGCGGTTCTAGGCGCGTCAGTCTGGAACCGCGTCACCGCTACGGTCGCAGGTTCGAATCCTGCCTCGGGCATGGATGTGTGTGATGTCCTTAGGTTAGTTAGGTTTAAGTAGTTCTAAGTTCTAGGGGACTGATGACCACAGACGTTAAGTCCCATAGTGCTCAGAGCCATTTGAACCATTTCTGTTCAATAATATTTACTCAAGAAAATAAATCTCAACTATTAGGAAAGTGGTCCTACAACAACCAGTTATAGCACATACACAAAATAATCTTACAAAATGCAGTAAAGTTGCGTTGTGAGCCCAAACTAAAGAGTCATCAAAGACACATGATAAACGATACACGAAATATTTGCCAGTTGAAAATAAATCAGAGTTCATTACACGATTTACATATTTACACACGTGAAATAACGACTAGGAAATCATACTCTGTCTACACTCAATTCCGAAATACAAACTGAAAAGTTTGAGTTTTGCACTGGAGCACGTAGCGGCTGTTCACCGCACAGAATCTATCACTCACTCGACCGAATAGCACACGTTACCACAGGCGCGTATGCCCCCTTTAAGAACTCGCCCTAATAGTGTCCAGCATCAGTCCCTTGAGTGCACATCTCAGAAAGTGTCCATCTCCACTTGACTCCAACAGCATTCTGCCACTGTCTGCTTCTTCATTGGCTGAACACCGTTCCCACCATATATACATCATTCTTATGTTCTGCAAACATCAGTAATTATTATCTTTGGGTAAAAATTTGTTTTTTATTCGTTTCACTGCATTTCCTTTCAGTTACCATTCGTATTATTCTGTATCAGTTCTTTCTACGTATGGCCCAAGTTCCATCGAGCCATGTTGCTTGGCACTGACACATCACTGGAAAGTTACTTTAGTCCTGAAGTTTTGCACACCAGCGTATTTATTCCAACAATTGTCAACAAATGGTTTAGGTTTCCACTAATGATTTACATTTCCAAAACTATACCTATGGTTACTAACATTTGTCGACAGTCATAACCACTCTTTACTCACAGTATGATAACAGATTTTGTAGGGGGTATAGCTGCTCTGAGCTGATCACCTCAAAGATGATACGAAAGCACTGTAACACTTGAATTTAGACACTTTAAAGAAAAAGCATTTATAATTACTTAGGATACCTGCTCGACAAACGTATAGTGTCCCGGCAGATATTTTAATTAAATGAATTAGTTAAGATATCAGTATGATATTAAACTTCCTGGCAGATTAAAACTGTGTGCCCGACCGAGTTCGAGTCTCGGTCGGGCACACAGTTTTAATCTGCCAGGAAGTTTCATATCAGCGCACACTCCGCTGCAGAGTGAAAATCTCATTCTGCAGTATGATATTGTTTATATTACAATTAATTTACATTTACGCTACTTATACAGAGTCATATTTGAGATCCATGCTGAGCAGAAGTTAAATATGTATTTAACTAATATGTTAAGTTGCCACTTAAATCGTCATTATGACGCCTAGTTCGCTTAACGCTCGAACAATGACATCACAACCCGCAGATGAAAATAAGTTTCAGCTTATGGGTTACAATGTGTTGAAGCGACAGGCAGAGATGCGACGTGTGCCAACGAGTTACTTCCATAGCTGTCAGTGGGTTTGTGTGCTCATATTTTACCTCGAAAGTGCTGACTTCAGCGATATTGAATTTTTCGTACTGTCAGTACTACGCCTGTAGTGTTCGCAAATAATGAATAACCAAACATATTACACAGTGTTTATAATTTAATTTTCAATAGACAGTTAAGGCAAGATGATAATAGCAGCCTTTGAAATGTGGTGCTGAGAAAGAATGCTGAACATTACGTGGATATACCACGTAACAAACGAAGAAGTATTGCGCTGCACTGTGGACAACAGAAATTTATGGCACGACTTGATTAAAAGAAGGGATCGGCTGAATGGACACATCCTGCAGCATCAACGAACGTCAGTCTGGTAACTGTGGGAAGTTATGTGAATGGCGCGGGGCGGAGGGGGGGGGGGGGCGGGAGTAGGTAAAAACTGTAGAGAGAATATAATCTTGACTGCCGTAAGGAGGGTCAAGTGGGTGTACGCTGCAATAATTGTGTTGAGATGAACAGGCTTGTAGTGGACAGACTGTCGTGGAGAACGGCATCAAACCAGTCTTTGGACTCCAAACAACTACAGCATCCACATCTAGATCAGCATTAATACTCTGCAGGCTACTGTGAAGTGCCTCGCAGCTGGTACTTCTCATTGTACCAGTTATCAGAGCTTTTCATTCTCGTATGGAGCGGTAGAAGAATGACTGTTTAAACGGCTCTGTGCGCAATGTAATTAATCTAACCTTGTCGTCCGATCCCTACACGAGCGATACCTTCGGGGTGTAGCGCATTCCTGGATTCATCACTTAAAACTGTTCTTGAATCTTCGTATGCAGGCTTTCTCGAGATTGTTTCCATCTATCTCAGGTGTCTGCCAGTTCTGTTTCTTCAGCATACCCATAGCACTCCCCCATGAGTCAGACAGAGCTATGACCATTCGTGCTGCCATTCTCTGTATACGCCTGTTACTCCTATTTAGTATGGGTCCCACACACTTCAGCAATACTCTAAGATGGGTCGTACAACGATTGTTCTAAACAATCTCCTTTGTAGACTGATTCCATTTGCCTAATATTCTACCAATCAATTGAAGTTGCCACCTTCTTTTCCTACGACTACGCTTATGTGATCACTCCATTTCACGGTTCTGCCAATACCCCAGGTGCTTGTATGGGTTGACCGACTCCAGTTATGAGTGGTTGATGTTGTAGTCATAGAGAACCAAGTTTTTCCGTTTCATGAAACGCACTGTTTCATGTCTGAATATTTAAAGCAAGTTGCCAACATTTGCAGCTCTTTGATGTCCTATCAGCAACAGCGTTAACAAACTATGTAACATCCAATCTACCTGAAATACACTGAAATGAAATGAGGACTGGGCATTGCAAGCCGGGTGGCCCCGTGCGCGTCTTACTTCAGTCGACGCCACACTGCACTACTCGCGTGTCGGTGATGAGGATAAAATCATGGCGTAGACATCACAACACCCAGTCCACGAGCCGATAAAAATCTCCAACCCGACCGGGAATGACACCCGGGCTCTTTGCATGCGATTCAAGCACGTTACCATCCAGCTAAGCACGTGGACACCTGATAGTCACTTACTTAACGAAATACGTGTTAAGTTGTGTCATAGAGGATAAGGCCGGACGCTGCCGGTAAAGTTTCAGAATGGTGATAGCTGAATGCAGAGTTTTCTACATGTGACAGACCTTAGTTTTCTGAGCCTCGTTACAGAGTACCTCCTTCGGCTTTTTACTTGCTACTCCCGGTACATGTCTAAATGCATTGTGCAAATGCGTCTGATATAGAGTGCTCGCTGTATTTGTAAAGAAAACGTTTTCAGTGACTCGTAGTGCTCTCTTTTTACAATCGTAATTAAGTACTACAATGGAAGGAAACCAGGAGGGGCTTCGGCAACTGAAACCTGGCACTGTTTCCTTATTTCATTTACGAAAACGTTAGGAAATAAAATTGTATCATAAATACAAAATAATTTAGCAACAATAATTATCCATACGATTTCTAGCGTGATCTGGTTGCGAGGGGGAACTTGAAATCATACTGCTGTCTTCTACGTATTATTACAGTTCTCCTTGCCAGGTGTGTCCCATATTTGAGGGTATTTTTTCACCTCTTCCATAAACTATTTCCTATCCAAACAAGCTGCATCTACGACAGTGTGGTGGGAGCTGTTTCTGTGTTTTCCCAGTGCTCACAATAGGGCTGCAGCTTCGTGGAAATCGGCGACCACGTTGCGAAGCCACAGTGGCTGGGTAGCACAATTACATTACCTCGCCACTTCCTCGTAGGGCGTAAGTGCGGTAGAGCGAGGATTCGTAGCTTTCCATTTACTGCTAAAATGGGCGGGGAAGTGAGGTTGCTTGGACTTTGACAACGACGAGTCAGAGTCACGTGTGCGGAGACACATAACTCAAGCTTACAAAATATAGAACAATGAAACTTGACAACGCATATCAACACACAATCGTTAACTTGCTGGAGATTTTCTAAACTGTGTCCTCCTTGATGACGACAGACCTCACAGGAACGCACCTTGGATTTTCTTATGCTCTGAAGAATCCCAGAAGATTATCGTTAAGGATTCAGTGGCTGGATTCCAGTAACGATCGGAGCTCAGTAGTAGTAGATCATGACTGTCATGTTTGTCGATTGAGATAGTGACGAAACAGGATAATCATGACCACTCCATCACGTCAATGGAACAAAACTCTAAGTTCTAACATCAAGTACAAAGGTTACCATAACTACGTCCTTTCGAACTCGCTTAAGTCGTCAAATTCTCAAAGGCGTATTTACTTCAAAATCTCGGAGGACATGTCAAGTTACTTTTCATGGGCGAATCATTTGTTGGGAACTATGTCAGAGCCAATCACAAAATCGTAAAACAACAGCTCATTCAGAGAGAAACTGGATTAGATAAGTGCAAGGTTCAAGTCTGTGTGGCTTTCCTCATCCCGTACACGACTATTCCTGTAGTTGAAGATGTCAGTTCTTGGAAACATGGCCTTGAGCAGGAAAAGAGTGGTGGTTTTCTGTGGTCACACACTAGCAGTTCTTGTTCGTGTAAGCTTCTCAATACTGTTTTTCTTGTGATCAGATCACGTACAACACGGTTATTACAGGGAACAGATTTTGACCGTCGCGTTTCAAACCTTTTCATGAACTTTGTCGTGTGATATCTAGCACAGGGTGTGACCTCCATATTCCATAGAAGGATACGGTTTCACGTACAGCTGAAAAAGTACTGTAATGAGGTTAATATAGACTCCCTCTATATACGAAGTATGTAAAGTCCAACTCCGCCCATGGAAGCACATCAGTGCATATAAATTGTCTACATACTCTCCCAGAAAGCAAATCCCAGATAAAATTCAACAGTACACATTTGAAGTTAGACGGTAGTTCTCTGTCAGACACGGGGCAATAAGGCTAGGCTAATTTAGCATCGCCCGGTAGACCAGTGTAAAGCAATGCGGTGAAGATGCGAAATCGCCACAAGGACACGGAAGGAGAACTGTAGCGCCAAATCATTACTTCGCAGCATGTTAATGATAATCACGAAGATGAAGTATATGTCAGAGCGTATTGTGCAGTCGTATACGCGTTCGTAACCCTATCGATAGTAACCCCTAGACTGTCAAAAATGCGTCGGGCGTGGAGGTGGAGGGAAGACGAAGGAATACTTTGGAATTCGGGACACGTTTCGCAAGGAGTACAATGATACGATTTAGAATAGAGCCGTATAGTTTCATGCACGTGAAGAATTTTGTTACTTTACTGCTGCGAAACATAATCAGGAGAGAATTGAAGTAGGAAATCATAACTTCTAAACTACTTTATATTTTGGTTTCTTTTGAATTTATTTATGTATGTAATTTATATTAAGTATATTTATTTATGAATATTAACCAAATGAATCTTCACTGTGTTTCTTCGTTTTTGCCTACACTCTTCCCTGTTGCCTTAGAATGTACCGGTACTAAGTGTTTTTGACTGACAGGTCATCCCGTGCGTACTGAAACGAGTTCCGTCGTTGTGGGCTAGCTGTGAGCACGCATGGCTGTTACTCACTTGTGCACACCGAACATGCAATTGTTTCCTTGCCTTGGAACTCGCTTGTAGGACAGCTCATAACAACAACCTCTGTATATAAGTTGACTGGAGCTGAGAGACCAAACGGATGCGGGGAAACAGTGTAATATGAACAATTTTCATTACGAGTGACTAACTATAAATTGTAAGCTTGTAATGTTACAGTATAGAGTAATCAGAAAATGGACGTATTAGATATGTGGTAAAATTTGAACCACCGAATATTCTTTCAAAAAATTAAAACCACATGTACTGTTAGCTGACTTAAATGCGCACAGCACTGTATATAGCGGTAAGAGTAACGTTACGGTACGCAAGATACTGATACAATTTATCGAGAAAGAAAATATCGCAATTACAAATAACGACACGTAGTGAGTGTTGCCCTTCCAAACCAGGAAGCTTCTACAATCAACATTTATTTAGTGATATAGCAGACAGTTCGTGGACAATCCTGAGAGCCAGTAAGGGACATAATTACATGTCACACTACTGACCTGGGCCGAAGATGGGTCGGACACTTAGTAATTATATGTATCTAACAGACGGTGAACAGATAAAATATACGGGAAATAACGGAAGCCGAAATTTTAAACTGAATTAAAAAACATCAGATAATATGACGACGTCGCAATCGACTACACAAAGCTTATGAGTTAGATCAATCGCATAACAGAGAGAGTGAACGGACTTATGCAAGAACAGGAAAGGAAAATTCACATAGTGGGATAATGAATGTTTGTTAACAGAAGAACGTTGCCTTTAAAAGTCTATCGACACAACAGACAGTACAGAAATATGTGTTCGTATTGGTGAACTCAATGTGTAAAAGGACGAAAATACGAGACAATGGAATGCATTCTGCTGCACCATCAATAAATAAGTTTCTCCCATATCGATAACAATAAAAAAGATTCGAAACGGACATCGAATATTTTTTTCCAGTTCAATGCCAATACAGCAGGAAGTATTAAAAGGACATCTTGCGAAGATAGCGCCACAGTGGGCTAAGAAATAAATTACAGAAGAAATAAATTACAGAAGATAGAAAGGAAGTCGAACTAATTTTAAGGCAGAAATTCACAATAGAAGGATTCGGATGGGCTGCCGTAGGCGCAATCACTCACCTGGATCCGATGGTCTGCTAATACATCTATTACAGTTAGCTTATTAAAATCCTGAACAGAAGATGTGAATGTATGGCGCAATCTGTTCTCTCACTAAAATATCGAGAATAGTATGAAATGTAAGCAATATAAAGCAATAATACTGTACCCATGTTCGCACAAACAATTCGAGAAAATGGTCGAACACATACTTGAATGATGGTACGTTAGTATTAATCAACTACCGAAGGAGGAAATCGGATTCCATAGAGGCAAATGAACGTTAGCGCGCTGTTGTACTTGATAACATGAATTGGTAACAATAAATACCTCAAGTAAACATACGCACTCATAGAAAAGGCGTACGAAACTATGTCTTCAGCTACGGCTGAACAGTCTCAAGGAAACTGAACGTTAATGGATGAGGAAATACAGCAAAATTCAAAGTAATCAGAATGCAGACTGAGTAGCAAAGCGAGTGGCGTACGAGTCTTGCCATTTTCTCGAACGTTAATGAAATGATAAGAACAACACACACATACACACACACACACACACACACAGACAAACATACAATCCCTGGGCGGACAAAATCCCAGCCGCGACTGCGAACAGATCTCGGGACCGTATGATCTAGAGACAGCAACGCTAAACACTAGACCACGAGCTGCAGACGCAAAGTGAAAACAGTATCTGCATTATAACGAAACCGCGTCACTCTGCTCTCATAAACGACACAACAATTCAGAAAACTAATTAGAAGTATCGAAAACGTGAAATCTAGATAAAGGACAGTACTACTCGTGTGTACAACCCTAGATTCCGGGCAACAGTTGTACTAGGCTATTGCATGTTCCAGAACAGCTTCTACAAGTGTAAGTATTATACCGCCTAAAACGGAATCATGGACGCTACAAGGAACATGTGCTCCCTGTAGGGCGTTATGGGTCCACCACGTAATTGGTATAACAATGATGATCAAGATACTAATCACGTTTTGATTGGGTATCAATAAATGTCAATGGAAATGAGTGAATTAATAAAAAAAATGTCGCAGGCTTGTATTATGTACTGTCAACTCGCCTGGTGACATTGTTTGTTTCGACAGACGTAAAACTACGCAGAGCTGTATATAATGCAGTTATATGTAATGCGTTATCGTGTTATTAAGCATTGAAACAACCAACTGTGATGAAACCTAGAACAAAATAATGAACGATGTGGTGTTACGAACATTTTAATACCAGCGAGTAATGGCACAGCCTTGAGGCTACATTCATTTGCATGTAAATCTAAACTGGCCATGAGAACAATAAACAAAGCTGTCTTAAAATAAGAAACGATTCACCGATAACCTGATGATGTGATAATGTTGCGTGGTACGATACTGAGGTCCAAAAAACATTAAACACCTCCCAACTACAAAAAAAATCTACGAAGTCCTACGATTACCACCATGGTATATCTCGTGTGAGGTCAGTAACGTTAGTAACAGTCTCTTTCGAGAAAATAGGTGATGCTATTTAGAGTCTCAAGAGATACGTGCTAGTAAGATCGCCACAGTGGACAAACTGTATCCATGTCTATCGACAGTTACATCTATATAGAACAAGACGCAAATCATACTGTTTACGGCAGATGATAGGTACTGCACCGGAATTATTTTCTCTTCCAGTCGCTGACTGTGGGCTAAAGGGAAGACTGTCGTTAGCTTTGTGTATACTACTGAATTTCTTTAGTAGTACCTTTATGGTCATTACATGAGAAGTAAGTTGGAGTACGATGAATTACCGTGCCAGCGTGAAATGTTACAGTATTAGTTTGGAAATCGAGACTGTTTACTTTTACAACATAATTGGTTACACTCTAATAAATATATTAGCCGAAAACACTTCTGTTATTCGTGCTTTCAGAAAACTATAAAGCTTAATTTCAAGACACGTACTTTTTTATTTTTTTTATTTTTTAGAGTGATACATAACATTTGATTTAGATCCTGTTCTCTTAGAGACTGCGCACCTAAGAAATCAACTGTCTCAGTACTTTCAGTATTTTTTAATTTTATCAAAGTTGACGTCACAGCAGCTGAGAAGAGTGCTCCACCTACCACCTTCGAAGGATGTCATGGGTCCGATGATGGTCAGGTGATATGACCGAAACCGGTCACATATGTTATTGTAGCATACGTGGTGCGATGAAGACTGACTTTCAAAAAGAATTTTTTTTGTCAAAATAATTCCAGCATATTAACCGGATGATTGACTTAAAACTATTATAGGGTTAGGGGCAAAAAGTGGAACACACAAAGAGAAATACTGATGTTTTCCAAAGATACGACTTATTCATAAAGTCATTCAACTATGGGGTACGATAACTGGGACAACTCCTGTCTAGCACACTAGCGCTCTTTGCTGTTGTTATTACCTGTGCAATTTATTTGCTACTGACAGAAGAAAGGATAGACAAATGTGACTCAAGGGGCTGTAGTGCTGAGATAAAAGTATAGCACAGTTATTCGGGAAGCACGACTTCAAATTTCTATGTAGAGATATGGTTTGCTATGGTTTTCCTCAACTTCATCAGGCGAAGGCCTGCAGCGAGGTCACATATTGCTTTTTTCTCTTACCTTTCCTGCCATGTTACTGCCCAGACTCTAATGATATATATCTCCATGCAACATCACACTCTAATCTTCGTAACCATCCCAATGAAAACCTACTTTTTTGTGATCTGTGTTTTCGAGAACAATAGTTTTTGGAAATTTAACTTCATAAAATATTTTCCTTCTTTTGACAACCAGCGAAAGAATATTTTGCGTTTTGCAAGATACAACTCACGAACAAACATATAAAGTGACCTTCATTCCTTCTTTCGTCGCTGCCGGTACTTTTGATGCTACATTGGAAAAAAGAGTAGCGAAACGAATACTTCAGATATTAGCCACAGATTTTAGGACAAAGCTTGTATGTGGCAGTCTCAGTGGTTGAAATACGCAAGTAACAGAGAAATATATTGACTGTTGATATCTCACAGAACAGATATATTGTATAATATGATACTGTCGATACTGGAGAGTGATGAAGAAACTTCGAATCATTAAGTGGATATATGACTACTGGAGGTACAGAACGTACCATTCTACATTGTATTGTCATTTGATTTGCAAATGGAAAGTCTGAAGAACAAACAGATAACCCGTACCTTGCATTGAAGCTCCACTGTGTTCATAATCGGTGAAATAAATTCTCACAGGCACTCAGCTACATACATCTGCAGAGTCAGTGGACTATATACCGGTATACACTCTTTTTGATATATCACACAAGTTTTAGAATATATAAAAGGCAGAAACAGATATCCAGGTTGCCAAAATCTGTTCTTTGTGAAAAGCTCAGTGGAACCAAACCACTTCACGTAAAAGCAAATCATCTTCCTGGCAATCGTGATCCGTAGCCTCATGTACAGTTCGGAACAATTTGTACCGCAATCTATATGACAGCGTTACTTGTTTCCGGTCTTCTGTGATTATCTATTGCGACAGCAGTATATTTTATTATTATTATTATTATTACTATCCCATGTCATATAAAATAGAACTCTTGTCTCGAATGCATATATTGCTGCATTAAACTCAAGTTGTCACATCGCTCACCGTGCAGTATTCAGTGACTGGAACAATTTGTTCAATACAGAGTTGTTAAGGCTTTCGTGGCCACTTGTCGACAGACTGTCTGTTGGCTTCTGTCTCAGGTTCTTCTGCCGACGTTTGTCTGACGCTTTTTCTGACGTTTCGCCAGCGCGAGTAGCTGGCATTGTCAAAGCTTCACCCTCCATTGGTGGTGAACCCTCAGTCTACCATCAGCAATGGAGGATGAAGTTTTGACAATGCCATCCACTCGTGCTGGTGAAACGTCAGGGAAATCATCCCCAAACGTCGGCCGAAGATCCCTAGGCAGAAGTCAACTGGTAGTTTGTTAGTTTGATCTATAATCTGTGGTCACTAACGTATCGTATGACGTATCTTCAAATAAAACCCGTTGGAAGAGACTAGAATAAGTAAATGCATAAATTTGTTTTTATTATAGTCTTTCATCGCACTGTCTGCGACGAAAAATTTGGGTTGCTACTGCATCCAGCCACTAAATACATCTATTAAATTCGCGTCGGAGCAGAATTATCAACAGCTGAAGTCACATGTCGCGTCTGTATATCAAGACTTTTCAGGGATGTCACCTCTGTTTCCAGTGGTGTTCGATCAGCAGGTCGATCATCCATTGCCTCAAACTCCAAACAGCTTAAAGTTTTTGTGTACACACAAACACCATGTCGGTAGTGCCTCGTAGGCTCTTTGTCATGACTGCACTGTCAATGTCCACAATCAGCCTTGACCGGGACACGTCAAATCCGCTGTTCCCTCACGGCCATCGTGAAATTTCACTACTAATTTCATAACATGCGTTCTCGGCGTGTGTTGCCCTGACACATCGACAATTCTCCGATATTTGGCGGCTGTCCGTTATTCGTTTAACGTTAAAAATCTGGCACTGCTTTGGTCTGTGTTGCACGAAAGTGTCGAACTTGACGGTACTTCCACACGTCTGCGAGTGAGTCAGTTAAAATAACTCAAATCAGAGTTCACGTGTCTGCAACAGGTCTTATGCGCCAAGTTTGTATTTTCAGTAATGCTGTCAATATATCGTATAACATTCTTTTAATGGATTTCATTTTAACATGTGTTTTACGAGTTCAACGGAGCATTCCACTTGCCAATGTGACGCTGTTCATTGAAAAATGTTACGTGTACTTGCAACCTCAGAGGTGAAAAGTCCAACTTACATGGCACCAAACATGGTGCTTCCTTCAAAATGCGAAATTTAATACCGGTTTGGCATCAACCTTCCCTAAATGAAACGATGTAAATATCGTTGCGGTACATAAAATGTAGTTGCATTTAGTGACACTGCTTCACTGTCAGTCCTCGACGTTTCAGTGGAACAGTGGATACCATTGATGGCTACGGGCCGGAGATCCTGCGATTGACACTCGGTAACTGCTTCGAATGAGATAATCTGAGCAGTGGGTTCTCTGATATTTATGAGGCAAAATCAGTAGTTACATGAATAAATAAACAATGACATTAACACCTTCATAGTCAAAGTGGCTTCAAGTCGGCCGTCGTCACACGAGTTATCTAACGTTCACGTGACGCTCTAAGAGCTTTGTGACGTCACTTCCTGCTATTGTACTTTGTGGAGCCATTTTGCCACATGAAACACAAAACAAGTTCTGCGTTATTTCGGCAAAGTGCCATGTAAAGTAGAACTAATAACAATTGAGAACGCTCTATACGTCATAGACGAAACCTGTCATACACCCTTTTGGCTTTTCAGTATTCAGCTGACGCCCATACATAATTGGAGGGCTTTATGTTATAACGTACATCCTACGAAGCTATTTCTAGGTAGCAGCCCATTGAATCTCCTGACGATGCGTCGCTATTGGTACGATATGTTGTAATAAAATGACGTGAAACGTCATATTGGTGATTAAAGAATTTCCGTATTTAGTTATTTTCGTGTTATAATTCGTTTATTATTAAAGTAGGCCGAGGAAATTCATCAAAAATAAGTCATTCTTGGTCGGATTTCTTATAATAAAATGTCACTTAATAACACACAGGTGGTTAAACCTTTCAGCAGACCATAATATAAAATTCAGTGTCAGTGATTCAAGGACTTCAGCGTAGTGTAGTTGGTAGGGGCGCTGCGTCATGAAACTCTCGGCAGTAGGTTCGAGACCGCTTTTTTTTACCTTCGTGGTTTCTAAAAGATTGTGCAAATTTCTAATAAAATTAATAAAATTATTTTCTGTAATATTTAATGTTATGTAAATGCAAGTGCGTTCTCTCTCATGACCGAGTTTGTCCGATTTTGTGAAATTTTATAAGCTGGTGTCCCTACTGACTACACAGGGAACATTCCTTTCTGTCTTATAACATATTCGTCTACATCTACATGGAAACTCTGCAAATCACACTAAAGTGCCTGGCAGAGGGTTCACAGAACCACCTTCTCAATAATTCTCCATTATTCCAATCTCGAACAGTGCTAGGAAGAAACGAATACCTATATCCTTCCGTGCGAGGTCTGATTGCCCTTCTTTTATTCAAATGGTTCAAATGGCTCTGAGCACTATGGGACTTAACATCTGAGGTCATCAGTCCCCTAGAACTTAGAACTACTTAAACCTAACTAACCTAAGGACATCACACACATCCTTGCCAGAGGCAGGATTCGAACCTGCGACCGTGGCAGTCGCGCGGTTCCGGACTGAGCGCCTAGAACCGCGAGACCACCGCGGCCGGCCCTTCTTTTATTATGATGATCGTTTCTCCCTATGTAGGCCGGCGTTAACAAAATGTTTTCGCATTCGGAGAAAGTTAGTGATTGAAATTTCGTGAGGAGATTCCGCCGCAACGAAAAACGCCTTTGTTTTAATGATGTCCATCCCAAATCCCGTATCATGTCCGTGACACTCTCTCCCATATTTAGCGATAATACAAAACGTGCTAATCTTTGTTGAACTTTCCCGACGTACTCCGTTAATCCTATCTGGTAAGAATCCCAGACAGCGCAGCATTACTCCGAAAGAGAACGCACAAACTTAGTGTAGGCAGTCTCTTCAGTAGATCTATTACAGTTTCTAAGTGTTCTGCCAATAAAATGCATACTTTGGTTTTTCTTCCCCACAACACTTTCTATGTGTTCTTTCCAGTTTCAGTTGTTCGTAACTGTATTTTCTAGGTATTTAGTGGAATTTACGGCCTTTAGATTAGATTGATTTATCCAGCAACCGAGATTTAACGAATTCCTTTCAGCACTGATGTGGATGACGTCACACTTTTCATTATTGAGCGTCAATTGCTAATGTTTGCACCATCCAGATATCTTTTGTAAATCGTTTTCCAATTTGTTTTGATCTTATGATGAGTTTACAAGGCGATAAACGACAGCATTATCTGCAAACAACCTAAGACGGCTGGTCAGATTGTCTCCTTAATCGCTTCCATAGATAAGAAATAGCAAAGGGCTTATAACACTACCTTGGGGAACACCAAAAATCACTTCTGCTTTACTCGATGACTTCCTTTCAATTACTACGAACTATGACATCACTGACAGGAAAAATAACGCATTTTTTGGAAATTTGTGGCAAGTTTCAATGGGACAAAACTGCTGAGGTGATCAGTCCCTAGGCTTACACACTGCTTAATATAACTTAAACTAACTTACGCTAAGGACAAAACACACACACACACACACACACACACACACACACACATACACACACACATGCCCGAGGAAGGACTCGAACCTCCGACGGGCCGAGCCGCGCCCTAGAACGTACAACTACCCCACGCGGCTAAGTCACGAACCCAGTCACATAACTGAGACGATATTCCGTATGCACGCAATTTCACTACAAGCCGTTTGTGTGGTGCACTGTCAAAAGCTTCTTAGAAATCTAGAATTACGGATTCAATTTGAAATCCCTTATCAATAACACTCAACACTTCGTGTGTGTAAAGAGCGAGTTGTGTTTCACAAGAATGATGTTTTCTAAATCCGAGTGGACTTCCAGGTGATTCATAATGTTCACAGATACTGAAGTTTTTATTTATGTACACTACAGACAGAACAGCATGACTACTATATGAACAAGGGAGGAAATGTGCGTTTTAATAGAGCAAAAATTTTAAACCGCGCGACCGCTACGGTCGCAGGTTAGAATCCTGCCTCGGGCATGGATGTGTGTAATGTCCTTAGGTTAGTTAGGTTTAAGTAGATCTAAGTTCTAGGGGACTGATGACTACAGCAGTTTACCGACCTCCCGACTCAGCAGCATTAGTGGCAGAACAACTCAGAGAAAATTTGGAACACATTTCACATAAATTTTCTCAGCATGTTATAGTCTTAGGTGGAGATTTCAATTTACTAGATATAGACTGGGACACTCAGATGTTTAGGACGGGTGGTAGGGACAGAGCATCGAGCGACATTATACTGAGTGCACTATCCGAAAATTACCTCGAGCAATTAAACAGAAAACTGACTCGTGGAGATAACATCTTGGACCTACTGATAACACACAGACCCGAACTCTTCGACTCTGTAAGCGCAGAACGTGGAATCAGTGATCGTAAGGCCGTTGCAGCATCCCTGAATATGGAAGTTAATAGGAATATAAAAAAAGGGAGGAAGGTTTATCTGTTTAGCAAGAGTAATAGAAGGCAGATTTCAGACTACCTAACAGATCAAAACGAAAATTTCCGACACTGACAATGTTGAGTGTTTACGGAAAAAGTTCAAGGCAATCGTAAAATGCGTTTTAGACAGGTACGTGCCTAGTAAAACTGTGAGGGACGGGAAAAACCAACCGTGGTTCAACAACAAAGTTAGGAAACTCCTGCGAAAGCAAAGAGAGCTTCACTGCAAGTTTAAACGCAGCCAAACAGAAGCTAAGCGATATCAAAGTTAGCGTATGGAGGGCTATGCGTGAAGCGTTCAGTGAATTCGAAAGTAAAATTCTATGTACTGACTTGACAGAAAATCCTAGGAAGTACTCGTCTTACGGTAAACCAGTAAGTGGCTCGAAACAGCATACCCAGACACTCCGGGATGATGATGGCATTGAAACAGAGGATGTCACGCGTAAAGCGGAAATACTAAACACCGTTTTCCAAAGCTGTTTCACAGAGGAAGACCGCACTGCAGTTCCTTCTCTAAATCCTCGCACAAACCAAAAAATCGCTAACATCGAAATAAGTGTCCAAGGAATAGAAATGCAACTGGAATCACTCAACAGAGTAAAGTCCACTGGACCTGACGGGATACCAATTCGATTCTACACAGAGTACGCGAAAGAACTTGATCCCCTTCTAACAGCCGTGTACCGCAAGTCTCTAGAGGAACGGAAGGTTCCAAATGATTGGAAAAGAGCACAGGTAGTCCCAGTCTCCAAGAAGGGTCGTCGAGCAGATGCGCAAAACTATAGACCTATATCTCTGACGTCGATCTGTTGTAGAATTTTAGAACATGTTTTTTGCTCGAATATCATGTCGTTTTTGGAAACCCAGAATCTACTCTGTAGGAATCAACATGGATTCCGGAAACAGCGATCGTGTGAGACCCAACTCGCTTTATTTGTTCATGAGACCCAGAAAATATTAGATACAGGCACCCAAGTAGATGCTATTTTCCTTGACTTCCGGAAGGCGTTCGATACAGTTCCGCACTGCCGCCTGATAAACAAAGTAAGAGCCTACGGAATATCAGACCAGCTATGTGGCTGGATTGAAGAGTTTTTAGCAAACAGAACACAGCATGTTGTTATCAATGGAGAGACGTCTACAGACGTTAAGGTAACCTCTGGCGTGCCACAGGGGAGTGTTATGGGACCATTGCTTTTCACAATATATATACACTCCTGGAAATTGAAATAAGAACACCGTGAATTCATTGTCCCAGGAAGGGGAAACTTTATTGACACATTCCTGGGGTCAGACACATCACATGATCGCACTGACAGAACCACAGGCACATAGACACAGGCAACAGAGCATGCACAATGTCGGCACTAGTACAGTGTATATCCACCTTTCGCAGCAATGCAGGCTGCTATTCTCCCATGGAGACGATCGTAGAGATGCTGGATGTAGTCCTGTGGAACGGCTTGCCATGCCATTTCCACCTGGCGCCTCAGTTGGACCAGCGTTCGTGCTGGACGTGCAGACCGCGTGAGACGACGCTTCATCCAGTCCCAAACATGCTCAATGGGGGACAGATCCGGAGATCTTGCTGGCCAGGGTAGTTGACTTACACCTTCTAGAGCACGTTGGGTGGCACGGGATACATGCGGACGTGCATTGTCCTGTTGGAACAGCAAGTTCCTTTGCCGGTCTAGGAATGGTAGAACGATGGGTTCGATGACGGTTTGGATGTACCGTGCACTATTCAGTGTCCCCTCGACGATCACCAGTGGTGTACGGCCAGTGTAGGAGATCGCTCCCCACACCATGATGCCGGGTATTGGCCCTGTGTGCCTCGGTCGTATGCAGTCCTGATTGTGGCGCTCACCTGGACGGCGCCAAACACGCATACGACCATCATTGGCACCAAGGCAGAAGCGACTCTCATCGCTGAAGACGACACGTCTCCATTCGTCCCTCCATTCACGCCTGTCGCGACACCACTGGAGGCGGGCTGCACGATGTTGGGGCGTGAGCGGAAGACGGCCTAGCGGTGTGCGGGACCGTAGCCCAGCTTCATGGAGACGGTTGCGAATGGTCCTCGCCGATACCCCAGGAGCAACAGTGTCCCTAATTTGCTGGGAAGTGGCGGTGCGGTCCCCTACGGCACTGCGTAGGATCCTACGGTCTTGGCGTGCATCCGTGCGTCGCTGCGGTCCGGTCCCAGGTCGATGGGCACGTGCACCTTCCGCCGACCACTGGCGACAACATCGATGTACTGTGGAGACCTCACGCCCCACGTGTTGAGCAATTCGGCGGTACGTCCACCCGGCCTCCCGCATACCCACTATACGCCCTCGCTCAAAGTCCGTCAACTGCACATACGGTTCACGTCCACGCTGTCGCGGCATGCTACCAGTGTTAAAGACTGCGATGGAGCTCCGTATGCCACGGCAAACTGGCTGAAACTGACGGCGGCGGTGCACAAATGCTGCGCAGCTAGCGCCATTCGACGGCCAACACCGCGGTTCCTGGTGTGTCCGCTGTGCCGTGCGTGTGATCATTGCTTGTACAGCCCTCTCGCAGTGTCCGGAGCAAGTATGGTGGGTCTGACACACCGGTGTCAATGTGTTCTTTTTTCCATTTCCAGGAGCGTAAATGACCTAGTAGATAGTGTCGGAAGTTCCATGCGGCTTTTCGCGGATGATGATGTAGTGTACAGAGAAGTTGCAGCATTAGGAAATTGTAGCGAAATGCAGGAAGATCTGCAGCGAATAGGCACTTGGTGCGGGGAGTGGCAACTGACCCTTAACATAGATAAATGTAATGAATTGCAAATACATAGAAAGAAGGATCCTTTATTGTATGATTATATGATAGCGGAACAAACACTGGTAGCAGTTACTTTTGTCAAATTTCTGGGAGTATGCGTGCGGAACGATTTGAAGTGGAATGATCACATAAAATTAATTGTTGGTAAGGCGGGTACCATGTTGGTAAGGCGGGTACCAGGTTGAGATTCATTGGGAGAATCCTTAGGAAATGTGGTCCATCAACAAAGGAGGTGGCTTACAAAACACTCGTTCGACCTATACTAGAGTATTGCTCACCAGTGTGGGATCCGTACCAGATCGGGTTGACGGAGGGGATAGAGATGATCCAAAGAAGAGCGGCGCGTTTCGTCACTGGGTTATTTGGTAACCGTGATAGCGTTACGGAGATGTTTGGCAAACTCAAATGGCAGACTCTGCAACAGAGGCGCTCTGCATCGCGATGTAGCTCGCTCGCCAGGTTTCGAGAGGGTGCGTTTCTGGATGAGGTATCGAATATATTGCTTCCCCCTACTTATACCTCCCGAGGAGATCACGAATGTAAAATTAGAGAGATTAGAGCGCGCACGGAGGCTTTCAGACAGTCGTTCTTCCCGCGGACCATACGCGACTGGAAGAGGAAAGGGAGGTAATGACAGTGGCACGTAAAGTGCCCTCCGCCACACACCGTTGGGTGGCTTGCGGAGTATACATGTAGATGTAGATGTAGATGTAGTTGAGTCCCATAGTGCTCAGAGCCATTTTTTAGGAACGTTACGCGCGTCAATTTTTGTAAATTAACTGCGTGATTGTCGAGCCAAATAAAGTCGACAACTGCAGTTGGAGAGCGCTGAGAGCGTTAAATCATTTTAAGCAGCTCCACAGGTTTGCCAACAGTCCTGTGTATCGTGACGTTGGAATTCCCATCGGCGTCATAGTCAATGTTAGCTGCCTCGTCCAGTGTGAGAACGGCTTAAGACTTACACAAACTTTAGAGCGACATGCGATTTTATTTATGGAGCCCATTCTAAGATTTTCGTCCCGTTGGTATTCTGCATTTCATCACGAGTCCTTAACAGCCAACGATATGAAATCGCACAAAGTAATGAGCATTTACGACAGGCCGTTCTTCTGCGTGTCACTTCATTTAGTTGTTCCCGCCCACCAACTGCTTGCCAGTCGTTACGAGCATTGCGTTACTCGTAGTGCCTAACAAGAAAAGTCTGTTGGCAATCTCCCAGACACGTTGAGTGCATTAAAGTCTGTTAAGTAAATCACTTAACATCAGATTTTCTTCCTAATGTGCTTCGTAAACGCCAGCTTCAATCTATGAGACTGCTCATTAACAACTGCAAAATATCTCAAAGACACAGCAATATAAAATACTTTTATCATAAATACTCGTATAACGTAAAGTTCCTGCGGTTACGTACACACGAATCTTGGCTGAACGCCTTCACTGCAGGACTGATTGATGTGTGCCATTGTTTAACAGATATTAGTTTCGCTTGACCGTCAAATGACAGTGATGTCAGGGATTCGATACAACGCTTAAACAACGCACTATCCAAGTTCGACTGAAAAATAACGCTCATGGCACACACCGCATTTGCAAATACCGCTAAAGGTAAAGCATCATTTACTAAACGCTGATAATAATACCACCTAATAAAATTAAAATTTTCTCTGCATTTTATTGTCTACAGAGCAAAGTAAAATTTCGTTCAGTTTACGGCAACTCTGTTTCTTTAACCTTCTCTAGACAGACTTCTAACTAGGCATCTATGTATGAGTATCTTCTAAATATGATGCTATTCGTCGCTCTCTGTTGCACGGATTTTCGTCTGACGAAACTGGCCTCTAAACAGGAACACAGTTAATCTGGGAATTTCAAGGGATTATCGTAGAAAATGATAAAATTTCCTTGTGTCAACGAATTTACTGTACCAAGTGGATGCTCGTTTTCCGCCTGAGTCAGAAAGTCATGACGAATAGTAATTGCATTGCATTGTATGTTAACTGGGGGCCTAGCAACGACGGAGAGGCTCCGTTCCCGCCGCAGCCGCAGTATTCCACAACCCCACGACGACCACCGCAGTCCACTTCCCTCCTCCGCCGCCCCACACCGAACACAGGGTTGTTGTGCGGTTCAGCCCCCGCTGGACGCCCCCAGGGAACGTCTCACACTAGACGAGTGTAGCCCCTATGTTTGCGTGGTTGAGTAATGGTGGTGTACGCGTACGTGGAGAACTTGTTTGCGCAGCAATGGCCGACATGGTGTAGCTGAGGCGGAATACGGGGAACCACCTGGCATTCGCAGAGGCAGATGGAAAACCGCCTAAAAACCATCCACAGACTGGCCGGCTAATCGGACCTCGACACAAGTCCGCTGACGGATTCGTGCCAGGGACCAGGCGCTGCTTCCCACTCCGGTACGAATAGTAATATCACTCGTCCCCATTCCGTTCCTGAAACTAAAATGATCGTAACGCTTTAGGAATGCTGAATAATTATTTTGCATGTTGATACAAGATAAGTGAGAAACAAGTTTCATGTTTCTATTTAAGTTTCCAGAATATGAAAATTAACAGAAACTTTTCATATTCCACACAGTTTCCGCAGATATTTGTAACTTTTATTAAACTTAAAGCCACATTAGAACATGTTACCAGAGTAGTTCCAAATGAAAATGTAAGATATTTAATGAATTAATGTAAAGACGTTGTAGAGTGACACATAATGAAGTGAAGCTTTTGTTGTACTTGTATGACTGACATACAACCAAAGTGTGATTCTTTGTTTAGCAAATAGTTATTAACTAGTAGATGCCCAAATTTTGCATAACAGTGTTGTTACCGAAAGAAGAAAAAAGTGGAAATTAGACGGTGTTATTCGTTAGGTCTGTAAATAATTTGGCTGATTTCTATGTTAATGCAACCTTCTTCCGGTTTATAATTATTAATTTTCAGCTAGATGGTGCTAACAGATATGTTGCTTTGTACGAAGAAACTCTCCAATCACGAAAGAATTCATCTGCTCGGAGGTATTTCGCGACTACGATCAGCCAGATTTCGGAACCAAACAGACATCGACAGTCCTTTCAGCATTTATTTGTAAAAGCGACCTGGCTTTTTAGAAACTTCCACTTGAAGTGGCAATAGTAAATAGTACCAATCACGAGAATATTTTCTTTTCATGTTCCAACAGAGTCATGAAATAAGATCCAGCAGGATCATTCATTCTCATTTTAGTCAGATTTCGAGCAGTCTACACGTAAGCCAACAAGAATATTCGGTGTCCACTACAAGGAAACTCGCGCTTCGCGTCATGTTGGGAGCGTTTTGTTAAGGGTGCTCATCCAATCCGATGAGCAGTAATGGCCTGAATTATAAACAGTTACGTCTACAGTTCGAGAGGCGTAAATTACCTGCATAATTTACGTGATCGAAATGAACCACAGCCAACGGTCTGAACTCACATGCCGCCTACAGGCTACGCAGCTGGCCGTTATGGTACACTGCCGCTTCTATTTGCATTGCAAGCATTTTTCTCTATCACACGACACAACCCAATAATGCCCTTCAAAATATGAAAAGACTGTACTGTAAACATTTTTAAATGAAAGAGGTTTAAATGAAACCTCATCAATAATATTGGTGTACCCTATTCCTCAGTTGTCAATTCCAAATATTGGTTTACTTGAGAGCGTCTAGTTAACTGATCCATTATTCATTTTTAGTATTGAGTGAAATTTGTGTTATTTTCTCGGGTTATGATTATGGTATAGTTCTTACTGTTCACCTAAATCCCCACGATTAACTTTGATTAAACAGCGTAGCCACTGCTTCATTCTTACCTGCAAACGCGATCGAGTGTAATGCTTGAGAGACTACACGATACGGAGTCTCATTCCTTCGCTTCCACAATAAAAGTGGTGGTGCACAAATAAGACATTGGACTCGTATTCCGGAGGATGGCAGTTCGAATCCGCGTTCGGCCTTCCTGATTTAGGTTTTCCATGGTTCCCCCAAGTTTCTCCTGACAATCCCCGGATTGTTTCTTTAAAAGGACACGGCCGATTTCCTTCTCTCTCCTTCAAACAATTCGAGCTTGTACTCCGTCTCTAATGACATCGTTGTCGATGGGTCGCTAAACCTTAATCTTCCTTCCTTAGTTTCCTGCGATTTCCCTAAACTTTTTAAGGCGAATGCCGGAACGGTTGCTGAGAAAGGGCATGGCCGTTTTCGTTCCCCATCCTTCTCCTACACTAGCTTGTGATCCGTCTGTAATTATCTTTTCGTCGACGAGACGTTAAATTCCAATTTTTCTTACATCCTTTAAGTTCCATGTGTTCGAGGAACTAGTGGGTGGGTTAGGTGTCTCGGCACAACGTCATATTTGGATGGGGCATTGAGAGAGAGTAGTAAATAAAAGGTTTCAGGGCGTAGTGCTGTAAGTCAAATAGAATCACATACTCGCGTGAAAGCACATGACGTGTATTCGTTTAGTGAGAGGGGACAGCTGTGTTGAGCATCGTACTGCGAACACAGTCGCACGGCGGCAGTGAGCACAATTCGTCCAATTAACTGAATCCCACTAAGCTGTGTTGTGGGCTGGCTGGAGACGGTAAGACCCATTCTGAGAATTCCGCAATACTATAAAATAGAAAGCCTATGATCTATAAAGTTTGGCGCGGGTGGTCGAAGGGTGGTGTACATATTTGCCAACGTGATCGCATAGAACGCCGGTATACGGATCAACTCATGAACAACCACACCAGACGACAAGCCATGTGTGATCCTCGACTAACGCATCGGAAATTAGGAAAACTTTTTACCTGAAAACGCCCGCTAGAATGATTAGTAAGAATTTGCTGGCAACTGGGCTACGAGTATGGCTTGCGATACCCACATTCATCTCAAATCACATAACCGTGCAGCCAGCCTGCGTAAATGTGGCGAAAGGCACAACTACAGTAATGAATGCAAAGTTTTTTTCTGTAACGATAGCAGGTCATGACTTAGCGTGAGTGATGATTCTCTGCTAGGATAAATTTGACGCTTGATATGGCAATAACCGGAGAGTTATAAAAAAAAGTGCGTGAAATCTTATGGAACTTAACTGCTAAGGTCTTCAGTCCCTAAGTTTACGCACTACTTAACCTAAATTATCCTAAGGACAAACAAACACACACCCATGCCCGAGGGAGGACTCGAACCTCCGCCGCGACCAGCCGCACAGTCCATGACTGCAGCGCCATAGAACGCTCGGCTAATCCCGCGCGGCGGAGACTTGTCAAGCGCTGATGTACGGTTCCTATTCTGGGCATAATCATATGGGCAGCCACAGCCCACAACAGTTTACGCATCTCTCTAGTAGACTGAGGGCACATTCAAGTGTTTAGGAAACACTTGCAAATGGGCTACATCAAAAGCATATTTCCTAATCACTTCTTGCATTACCCGGTGTTCCCTTCAAACCGATCGTAACTTCCTGACCAGTAGGATCACAAGACCTGTTCCTCATTGATCATGCATACGACATGATGGAACAACTGCAGGTGCGGGCTGTATAATCGGAGATATTCTTTCATCAACTGTGACAAAATGAGTCGGTGTAGAGGAATACTATCTCTGGCCTCCATAATCGTCACTTCGCGCTATTACTAAACTGCATTGTAGTTAGGGAAGGCTAAACTAGGTTCTTAAGGTGTAGTCTGAAACTTCAATTGCGGATAGCCGTATGATTTAGATTACACATATATATAAGATGCAACGTTTATAACACGCAAATGAAACTTTATTCACTGCTCCGGGAAATCCAATTCTCATTTCTCACTAGTTCATATGCCGATTGTGTAAATTAAACTGGGATTGGAGACTGACACTGTTCTAGCAGGAGTTGAAGCCATTAAAAGGCAATGCTGTCTTTGAAAAGGAGAAGAAACGGAAAAAAAGAAATTTGTTTGAAATAGCTTTTTCCCTGAGGACGAAATTTCTCGCAATCACAAGCTGCACAAATTATTCTTGGTTATCTTGCCATGTCAAATTACAATGAAAATTCGAGCTCTCGATGATTACCTCCACCGTCTTTGACAGAAACAGCTAACTGTCATAACTGTGATTGGTAAACAAACGTCATCGTGGCGTCATGCTTCCAAAGATCGAATCGATGTTTGCGATACTAGTGGTCCTTGTTGGAGCGTAAGCAACAAGTCATATTTCTCTGTAGTGTCTTAATATCTATAACCCACTTCTGCGCACAATTAAAATTATAGCTGCTGCTTCGGTTAAAGTTATTGCTGAAAATTTTCATCTCAACAGCCTCTTTGATGACAGATTCCCTTTAGATTGATTCATAAGATAATATTTTTATCCCATGACAGATAACGTTATTTATGTTTGTTAGACCGTCTTCAGCAACAGCAGATTTTTTATAATCAATATTTTTCATGCAATTTTGGTGTCGTAGATACTACTTGGAGACTTTACGAATTCAGTGATCGATATAGTTGCTTCCACAGCATCCAAAACTGTCCTAAACTGGGCAGAGCACCTCTATCAGCTTCTTGAGCGATCGGAAAATAGGCCTTATGCTTTGTCTACGCAAGACCCTTTATATATTACTACATCGTAATAGGTGACCACCTGATACTGAATATGTTCGTGTTTCCATTTCTTGGAGAGGGTTAACTTGATACCTTGATCCCCATAGCTAACGATGGGATACGGTTTCATGCATGTTTTCTACGTTACGAAATTATGTATAGAAATGGAGGTCAGCCTGCACCACGAATGTAGAATATGAAACAGAAACACCTCTGAGTCACCTATATGACCTGTGGCTTCCTGCTGAATGAATGCGATAGGGCGACAACGAAGCCTACACTTTACAGTGTTGTTTAGTGGATGGAAGTCTGTAATCCTCTTCTTGTGGTGCGAGGAAGAGATATCTGCATGGTGAAGCACGGCTGCGGTCTCTGTGATAAGGGAGGCTGCTGCAAGAGCGATGAGCTCCGTGCCCGTAATTCATAAGTTAACGCACTCACCGTCAAGTAATACTATTAAGATTACAACGTCACATAAACATGCTTAGTTTGCTCAGTTACCTGTAAACTCTGAGTATACAAACGCTGATAACGTGTCTAACGCACTTGTAGAATTTGTACATTCATAACGTCTTTCTTTGAAATGTTGAAAAGAAAATCATAATATAATCGAATACATCACTGAAGAGATTGTTTAGAACCAGTACGTTCCACACCATTATACAAAGATACCAATGACTCATACTGTGATAAGAACAATGAGAATGGAATTGCAATTCTCAGCTTCTTCTGAAGTTGGCTATGCAGTCATAAAAGTGTTACCAAAAGAGCACCGGAGCTACGGTTATATATATGATGGATACACGAAAATACTGTACTTATATGACTGCAGTTAGTTATAACTACCAGTTCACAAACGTTCGGAACGACTTGATTCTATTTCTGCGTCGATGGGCAATTCGGATCACAGGATGCTTCACCATTTCATACCTAGAAGCTTTTCTTAATGAATCGGTGGTTTTAAACTTCTTTACTGAAATAAATCATTTGTAATGTCCGTTGATAACAGCTAAGGCTCTCAGGAAACTCCACAAATAAAAACGTTGAGATGGTGTCCATAATGTAAAATTTGTTGGTAGGAGAGGTTTGGGCGATATAACTTATTTGAGTGCACAACATCTTTTTTTTTACCACTTATACCTCGTCCTCTAACACTTTATAACTACCTTGGTTGCACTTCGAAGTATTACTTGGGACAGGCCAAAGATGTAGGAAATAATGAAGCACAAGATGAAAAGTTAAAAAGAAAGATAAGGAAGTCAGAAAGGACTGGTGTTTATGTTTGTCTTTGGAGCAGAATCGAAAGTCAGCATTATAGAGAAAGTTTTGAATACATTAAGTATTTATCCGGGCTATAGGAACAGAAAAGGGAATTATTTTCTTGTAGGAATAAATAATCGTTAAATACAACAATCTTCCAGTGTGGTTTGTAGAATGGAAATTTAATCGCTTGAAGCGGCATTGCTGAGACAGTCGCAAAAGTGATCAAAGAGGTTTGTACAGAAAAAAGTAGCTTAAGAAATCATACAAATGATCAGCATGTTGTAATAATTTTTGCTGCGGAAGTGTCGCCTACTGCAGCTGTAAAACTAACTTGTTCTATATCGTAGCAAGAGTTCGCCATTATGACCCCGGATCCATGCGGATAATTAACTAACATCAAAAATTCACATAGAAAATACGTTAAAAACAGGAATATAATACGGTCGTAGCTTTGAAACAACATCGTTGTCTAGAACTAGTTCCCGTCACACAGTTTATGCAAATCACCTGTGAGGAAATTTCTCAGTATAAGAATTATTCACTGGCTGCATTTTAGAGCAACAAATTATTGTTATAACGTATGTAAAGCACGTGTGTATACTTCTTCGCTGCATGCGATTAACAAACATTATCTAGACATTTGAATTGGATATCACACACATCAAACTACTATGATGACTGATTTCTCTAAATTAATGTCGGGCAGCCATATTTATGACTCTACGGAACGCAATGGTGCTCTGCATTTTCATAAGTTTTCGAAAATAATTACACAATTCCCAATATTTCTACTGTTAACTGATTTTGTGAAAGAGAAAAATTGTTACTGGTGGCTTTTAAATGCTGCTACATGGATGAATATGACTGCCCATCGTTTTGGTAAATAATGTCATTTCTATTTATTTATACGCCTTCCGTAGAGTACAAAGCTAACTCTATCGAAAAGTAATGGATTTTTCGGTGCAGATCCCATTACGCACAACAACATTCAAGAAACAAAACGTTATGTTGCAATCTGATGTTGCATTATTATTATTCTTATTTTCAGACGCCATTGTGCTCTTCTGATTGTTTTCCTGCCCGAAAACGTTTTATTACTTTACATTGCAGGAGCAGCGGTGTATAAAAATATTGATATCCATGAATATAGTTTTATCTGCCCTAATATACGAAATAACGTTCGACCGGGAGGAACTGAAATTATTATCCCTACAACTGTGGTCGCAGAAAGGAAAATGCAATAAAAGTGGATTTCCATCGCCACTCAGGACAAACGAGTTTGTGTTCCGCCCCAGTAACAGCAAGGTTTTGTTAAAAAACAAAAAAAGCATCATTCGCTGCATTAGAGCCGTCGTTAATTCGAAAGACGTACGCAAAAGCTGTGTAAATGGGCGTTTTCAAAGCACTTGCAGTTTTATCGAATACTGGTATACTTCTGGCAGTTTGTCAATTCTCTTCGTACATCAAATGGACATAGAATGAGAGAATGAAGTTAAACATTTGCGTGAAAGGATATGATTTGATTTCCTAAAGTTAGCTTCGAAGAAACCGTATTCAAAATAACACTGTGTAAATTACGTTGTAAATATTTTAAAGTTAAATAAAAAATTTTATTTTGAATATGGGCGTTTCATCTAATTGATTTTGAAGCCAGGAGCCCTTAAAAGTTGTTTGTTAAAAGTGCCGACACACACACACACACACACACACACGCACACGAGCGCGAGTACACACACACACATATATATATATATATATATATATATATATATATATATATATCACTCGTTATTATCATTTCATACTTTTCATTATATTTCTTTTTAAACGCCCCTGCCTTGGTCCACATGATTTTGTTACCTTACAATTCCTTATATTAACTAATACCAAATGTTCACTTCCGTCACCTACATTTTTTCAACACTGATTTTCAAGGTAGTGGAAGGTATTACGTTTCATAGCGTAATTTGAACATAATTATTATATTCTTATCCAAAACTAGCCTGCAAGATTTGCGCATTGTATAATACGTGAATGCCATGTAGCGCCCTGTTTTTATTAAATAATAAATGTTACGAAATTATCCTTTAGTAGAGCAAAGTTATCTGTGAAGCTTATCAATGGACCTTTTCATAGACTAAATGTGTACGAACCCTCTACGTATTTGTAAATAGAGACCACATGCAACAGGTACAGAGCGGAGGCCAAGATGCAGAGAGTATGATCCAAGTTAATCACTTCTAAAAAGTTTCGAAGTTTTATTATCACTTTCTGCTAGACGAACTGTTTTGAATTTGCCCTATGCGTCTAAATCAAACTTGAAAACTGAAAATATTTCAGAGATACTGATACCACGAAGAATAAGGACGTTGACAGACATTTTTAAAAACAGTTATTTAAACACCTTGTCGTCGACTCGATCAGTACTTCATGAAACGTTTAATCGCCTTAGCTCTGATTCCATTCGTCCCAATCTGCCGTCTTCTTTATTATCCATACGTTACATACAACTTGTTATCAATACGATGTAAGCCAGTATGTGGTCGATTTAAGCTGTCAGTTCCAACGAAAATTATTTAAATGTTTTGTAGAAGCATTTCTTTTTTATTAGATCGTCGTACTCGTACGCATTTGAAGGCATTGTGCTGAGGCTTCCCGTTTCTGCATAGTAACATAAAACTTCAGTGGTTATATTGGTTCGTATTACGAACTTACTGCTACTTTTACAATGCCTGCACTTTTATACACACAAATATTACGTTACAGCTGAGTTCAATAGCATTAAATTATATTTGAGCTGGCTGCTGAACAAAAGTCCATTTCAGAAGACTGCACGTCATAAAAATCTTTCAGTGACTCAATTATTCGAGAATTACGTATTTGCAAACAATATAATGCTACAAAATGTTCAAAGTATTCGGTAGCAAATCGTGTCGTTCCACCTAATAACGTCAAGGCCTCTATATTCAAAAATAAAGTTATCGTTGACGATTTGGCACTCGACGAGATTAATGCATGACCATACGTTTGATGAAAAACTCTCGAGTTCTGAGCTTGGTAGCAACATCTTTGACACTTAATTTCAACGTTGCCATCCGTAACCCGTCATCCACAGAAATGTGAATACTGCAAGAAAGAGTAAGTTTACTGAACAGTGTTTTGAAGAAACATTACCAATGAAGCAATTTAATTAAGAAGCTTTTGAGCACTTGAATAAGGAGCGAGACGCAAAATTTTTAGTCATGATTTCCTGTCTCCTAGATACAACACAAATATTGCTTCTCATGAAATATAGTGATTCATATCCTATTAGCTGATAACAGGAGAGCAACAACATTTGGAACCCAGTGAAACTTAGGGTTTACCTGGTGTATAGAGCGTTTAAATAACTTACTGGAATGCAAAGGGCGATATTTCGGCAGGCGAACACATAGAACTCCACTTGAGATTAAAGAAGTAACAGTAACTGTTAGCTATGAGAACCTACGAAAATTTTTCAAGATACCTTAACACGAATATCATTCAATGATCAACCTGTTAGTATCTAAGATCACGTCACTAGTCAATCTGTAAGAAGAAACATCCTCTCTTAGAAATTAAATTTCTTCGAGCTCGTAATGACTAATAAGAAGCAAAGAAGGAGACAGGAGACGCAGTGGCAACTCTGTCGTAATTTCCTCACTACTTCAGACAAAGCGCTGTCCATTGCTATAATATTTCTGCATCAACGGATCTACACGAGGCTGTTTCAAAGCTTTCATTCCTTCCCACAAAATAGCTATGTTTTTTGTTTTAGCTTTCAGGCGCAAGTTCCATATACAACATATTGGAAAGAACTGGAACACCTGGACTATCACTAATTTTATACGCATGAATTCCAACGCATATCAATAACAATTAATATTTCAGGTAAGTATGGCTGGGCTGTAAATTGTAGAAATGCACTGCAGAAGACTACTTTAAGTAATGCTTTCAATAGAAGATGACACTTTTAGTTCCAAAATATTAACAAGCAATAACGAAACGTAATACGGCGTTGCAGGAACAAACACAAACAATAGTTATGGGCTTGGATTTAGTAAATTAAATTTATAAGTCTTATGACCTAATGCGTTTCTGTTCCATTACTTAGAACTATTTCACAGATTTTGGGTTGACGGATCTTTGACTGTCTTTATACTGAAGGAAATTCGTCAGTATACGTTAAGTATTGAATAATATTTTGCAAATCGTTATATCACTGAAATAAATTTAATGGTGGAAACTATTTAACAACTGGACTGTATAAAAGTTATTATTATCGATAAAACTGTCAGTATTAAGGGACAAACAACATCCTGTTTTAGAGACAGCTCAGCTGAAAACCAGAAAAACACGCTATACTGCTCCAATATATGTTCAGCAGATAATTACAAAGAACTTGTGTGTGAAACATACACAAAGGAATATTCTCGTAGCCTTTCTTCAGTCACTGAAATGCGTATATACAAAACACGTTTATAGGTATAACAGAGTGCATGGAACTGGAAAAATACAAAACCCGTTACTTTTTCAGTAGGTCACACTGCTAAAGGAAAAAACAAAAAAACATTGTGTACGGTGGAATGTGTAGAATACACAAAGTCATTTTAGTAGCGTGTGGTGCTCGCTACTGTTACAAAATATAACTGAAAACTATTTAAGGAACAACAGAATGTGGCGGATCCAGCGTTCTTTCAGAAACTGATAAAAACTTTATTTTTCATACATCGAAATTCACTAATTCCAGGGATCGCATGCCTTAGATAACAATATAATAATTTACATCTCACCCTCTAGAAAACCGTGCCCACTGAGTACTCAATATTTGTATGACGCTGTACAGCATTCATTTTCTAAATTAGACATCTCCTGAAATACATGTCACTTTCTGAAATAAAAAAATCGACAAGTTATGCATAAAGCAAAACCGTTACACATACATGGAAGTACTGGTCATGGTTTTTGCAACATATGCATTTTCACGCTAATATGTCATTTTCCTCTTTGCTAGTCGTTACCGGTTTACCGTTCACAAAAAAACTGATCTTTCATCTTCGTTCAGCAGACAGGCACATATCAAAGATAACACAATTTATTGACTCGCCACCATTACCTTCGCGTCCTTCGCATGAGGAACATATCTCTTATCATTGCAGCATTAGTGTATTTAACAACACACGAGATTAAGTATCTAAAAATCTCCGAGTAATATTGTACGTGAATGATATAATTTACAACATAGTTGTGCTATTGTGGTGAACCGTGCGGGCTATAAAACTTCATATCCGCACGATTAATTTTGTTGATGATTTTAGCTGAGCAGAGAGACTTTGCTAGCAATACATTGTGGTGGCGAACCCGTCATACAATAAAGGAAGGCAAGGCATTGCCGTTGCAGTGTCGCTTCATACAATCCGCAGCTTAACGGAGCTCCCCTAGCACGCCAAGAAAGCGTGTCAGCGTTCCGGCAGTTTATAACCGGCATTATTTACTACGAGCTAATAAATGACAGCGTCTCGCTACCAAGTTAGGGGAGCTGCAGCATGCACTACATCAATTACGTCGTAATTCCCCACTAATCCTGAATTGCCTAATACGAAAAGGCAAGAGCAATATGTAATGGCATTTATTACCGTATTTATTGTGACCTGTTTACATCGTTCTCAACGAAAGTAGCTAAAAATTAAATAAGTTTGCCGACGTAATGGGTCATCGTTTCATTACTTTTTAAGCTACTTCCTAACTTACAGCAATATAAAGAATATGAAAGACTATAGTAATGCGACAGTAGCAGCTTCAGCAAAAAGAAGGAGAAGCGAGTACAACATAAGTATCGCATATAATATTGTCTGTGAATCATTAATAATTAAAACATTGTTTTCCGCATGTTTAATCGGTCGGTTGCTTATGCTCTCACCATCATCCGACATGCCAGCATGGGACTCAAAATCGTAGTAAAAAATAAAGGATATTAAAGTCACTGGAGAAAAAAATACTCCCAAAACTTTTATCAGGAACTTCTATGTACTAGATTTTCATCTTTCTCCGTGAGACACCGATGACACCACAAATTTCCAAAAAAATCGTGAGCTACGGAGTAAATTTGGTGCCTGGAGGTTAATTATTTATTCGGTGTTACATAAACGTTAAACGTAGAGGACCTGCAAGACGATACTCACCTACGAGAAGGGCTGCGTGAAGAGTAGAGGATCTACTCGGAACCCAAATAGGATAATTTGCAGGAACAACCAAATAACTAATGTAAACTGGCTGTACTGGCGTCAACCAGTGTAACTGTAATTATGAATCCTGAAATAAACACTCTTGTCATCGCACTTAGGAACAAGCTTTACCTTTGTCACCCAGTCTTTATCCTTTTCTGCGGGAAAACCATACAGGCACATACAAATTACTCAGTTTCAGAAAATGGGAGTGTTATGCTGCAAACACTCGCTGATAATACCATGTATGGAGTTCTCTGAAGTCTTACAGCGACATTTAACTGTCGAAGTTCGCCACACTCTGAATCTGATAAAAACAGTTGGTTGAAATATGTGGAAGGCTTATCTGTAAGCTTAATTACAGATGTTATCACATATCTTCGTCATGAGTAACTTATTGAATATTAATTGCCTGTTCTCACTAGTACTAATTCGTCAGAAATAGGATCACGTAAATCTTGAGTCATACTTAAGTAACGAGACACTCTCGTTACAATTGTCACTTATTTGGGTTCCGTACAAAGAGATTTACTAGTACATCAACAATTCATTCGAACTCTGAATCAGATACGTACTTGTACGAACTCATAGACATCAGTGGCATCATTTGGTACCCATGATCAGGAATCAGGAATGATAATATTCAGTCCATGTGCGTGAGTGAACGAGTAACGTTTACATGCATGACGATGATAAAAATGGTAGGAGACAACAGCGAAATGTAGAAGAGGAAGGGCAGTGGGAAAGCATAATGAAGTTCTCGAATTGCAAACTTCCTAATCGATTAGAGTCTGAAATACACGACTAACAAACGAGTGAACGAGTGGTTTGACTAAATAATAAAAGGAAAAATAACAAAACTTCGTTGTACAGATACAAAAGACGTTATTTTAAATCTTAGATTATCTTCAGTTCAGACTGTACGACGAACAAACGAATCGGCGAAAGTTCACATCTCATTTCTTGGCGTATAAACAGATCTCTGAATTTTCGTGCTTATTGACAGTTTTACTAGCCAGGAAATGACTGGTGATCCAATGTTCGCAAGTTTACTCGCCGTCTATGTCTGATTGACGAATGTCTAAAAGCAAAATTAATGTTTCCAGGTCAGCGAGACAAAGTTGAATTTTGTTATTGTTACTGTTATTAAAATTTCGATATATTGCCCAAAGAGCTGACGTGGAGCAGCATTCTTCACAAGTTGATTTCAGAACAATATAGATATACAACAAGGAATTGTTACGTGCCGAACCATACAGTTGATACACACGACTTTTTCTCTCACGCTAAAATGACAGTGTTGTGACAATAACGGCATCAGGCCACACAAAATTTCTTACGAATGCTAAATCTATGACTGGTAACGACAGTCTGTGGGTTCCAAGAACGGGAAAATTGCCAGGGAAGGGAAACATACGAAAAGAAGGGAATAAAAGTTTCGGTAAATGGTAGATCGGTAATTGGCTAGGTGCAGACGAGGCGTAGTGGCAGAAAGGAGAATGGACGTACCTGCGGCGGAATATGCGCTACGCCCACAGCGGCTGTGGCTGCGGGGCGTCCCGGGGGAAGCGTGCCGGCGGCGGCTGGCGCGCCCTGGCGCTTCCGCGGCCGCGCGCGCCCTTCTTGGCGTCGGGCATGGCGAGGCGCAGCTTCTGCCAGAACAACCGGTCTCCCCACTCCACGACGGTGGCCGTCTTCAGATAGAGCCGCAGGTCGGGGTCCAGGTCGCGCTGCGACACGTCGCCCAGCGAGACCACCACCAGGCGGCGGCGGCGCTCCTTCAGCACCTGGTGCAGCGCCGACTTGAACTCGAAGCGGCACCACTCGGACTGTACGAAGTTCTTGGAGAGGACGACGACGGTGCGCCGCGACGATTCGACCGCCTCGACGACGGTGTCGGCGATGTAGGCGCTGACGTTGAAGTCGCGGTAGTGCAGGCACAGCCGGAACGGGGGGTCGCCCTGCTCGAGGCCCGGCGCCAGCACCTGGCTGACGAAGGCGTCGTCTTTGACGCTGTAGCTGACGTAGGCGTCGAAGAGGCGGTCGGCGTGGTCCTCGTGGAAGGAGGCGGTGGCCTCGTAGCAGTTACGGAAGCGGCAGCGCGACGTGGCCCAGGCGCGCAGCTGGCGGCGGTAGTAGAGAGCGGCGGAGAGTGCGGCCACGGCTGCGAGCAGGCCGGCGAGCGCGAGCAGCGACAGAGGCAGGTAGTCGTGCACGTCGCGCCGGCCCACCGCCTTCGTCACGCTGGCCACCAGCGCGGCGCACGTGGCCGCGTCCAGCTGCGCCACGGCCGGCCCCAGCGCGCACACCACGGCCGACGCGCCCTCCACCTTGCCGTAGTTGGCGCGCAGCCAGCTGCGGAACTGCCGCGTGTACTCGCAGTCGCACGACCAGGGGTTCCCCGTCAGCCCGATCTCCACCAGGTACGGGTTCTGCGACAGCACCCACACCTCGAATCTAGTCAGCTGGTTCCCGTCCAGGCGCAGCACTTGCAGCTGTTTCATGCGCACGAAGGTTCGGTTGTTGATCCTGCGGAGTTCGTTGTCCTGTAGGTACAATTCGTGCAGGTTCTCCAGTTTCTCCAGTTCGAAACCTTGCAGCTCCCTCAACCGATTTTTTTCTAGGTGTAAAATACTCAATTGCCACAGACCGCTGAACGTGTTGTTGTATATGGCCTCTATGTTCGAATTATTAGCGTACAGAATCTTCAGATTTTTTCTTCCGATGAAAGAGTGGCTGGATATTTCTCCGAAATTATTCCCGTCTATGTAGACCTCTGTGGCGTCCATCGGGATGTTAACCGGCATTTCGGTGTAGTCTGCATTCGTACAATCGACGATGTTAGCGGCCCAAGACTCGTCGTGGTAACAGGTACAATTTGGCGGGCACGTCATCTCGCAGTCGCACGCGTCGAAGTCGCAACAGTGGCACAGGGCGAAGCAGTGAGTCTTGTACGTACACAGAAACTGTGACGGCTCGGCTTCCACCAGTGGTATGTAAGTACGGTGACGATTGTAGATGAGCTTGCAGTATATGCTCTCCAGATCCTTGACGTGCGGGTGCTGGCGCAAATGGTCGAGGCTGTTGATTCGCTGGAGCCACTCCATGTCGCAGTCGCATTGGAACGGGTTTCCCCCTATGTAGAAGCTAGGCAGCGGCTTACCGTCTTCTATCGGTGACAGAAGCATAGCGTTCAGTTCCATCGTCACAATCTGATTTGCGTACAAGTCTACCCTCGTGAGGTTAACCTTCTTTAAGAAAGTGTGTGGCTCGACAGTGTGTATCAGGTTATCGTTTAGAAATAACAACTCTACACTGTCTGGAATCGAAGCTTCAGAGATGTGCGTTAGTTTGTTGAAGCTGACGTCCAGCGTCTGTATTCGTAACCTTTCTTCCAGTCTGTAGTGGTTGCCGAGTTCTTCTATGTTGTTTTTGTGCATGTCGAGCCACTGTAAGCTCATTGGGACGAGAGCGTAATCGAACCAGCTTAAATTGTTGTCAGATATATTCAGCCACAGCAGACTGTGCACATTTACGAAGAGGCCGTTAATATCTGTCAGCAAGTTGGCATCTAGCCTAATGGCCTGTAAATTTTTGCTGTCATCAAATGCACCCTGTTCGACATGTTGTATTTTGTTTCGCGCTAGATTGAGTATCTGCAAGGACGGGAGTTCGTCAAAAACGTTTTTACTTATATTCGTGAGATGGTTTCCTATGAGCCGTAAACCGTACAGATTATTCATCCCAGAAAATCCCGGATCGTCTAAGTCTTTAATGAGATTCTCCCCTAAATCTACAGTTCGTAAGAGACGCATCTCGTGCAAGGCCTTCGGAACAGATGTGAGCGCGTTGCCGTTCAGATTCAGATCTTGCAAGCTGCTACAATTACGAAATGCCTCAGGGTGAATATCTTTAAGATGGTTGTTGTCGATAGAGAGAAGGCTCAACACAAACAATCCGTTAAGTGCATATGCATCCAGCTGACTGATTTTGTTGTGAGAAAGTGACAAAGTATGTAGGTTGTTCATAGGAGAAAATGTGTCCGCAGGTATAGCTTCCAGTTCATTGTGGTTCAGGTTAAGTATCTGTAGGGTGTACAGATCACGGAAAAAAGACGGATCTAGCTTTGATATCCGATTATGCGACAGGTTTAGGAGAACAAGTCGTATCAGTCCAGAAAATGTTTCACTGTTGATCCAAGCACTAGTTAGTTCGTTGCTGGAAAGATCTAAAAGAAGCAGGTGGCCAAGGTTAGTGAAGAGTTTCGGAGCAAGCACACTAATGGAATTATTCTGAAGGTGTATTTCTTTTATTACTGACGAACAGTCGAGGAAGAGCTCAGGGGGAAGTGCAACTACTCCATTATTAGAAAGGTCAAATACCTGCAGCGATTTGAGTCCTCCGAGCGCTTTGTCGGCAACTGTAGTGATGGAGTTGTCGTGGAGAAGTAGAGCTCGTAAACGCCGGAGGGTGCTGAAGCCGTTCGGTGGCATCAACACGAACTGATTAAATGATGCGTCCAGCACTTGGATATCGAGTCCACACGGCGGTTCCTTGGGGACCTGTTGGGCGGTCTCCGGCGTTTGTTCGTCTGGAGAACTCATTAACGGTTGAGGTACGGCCACCCTTTCGCGAAAGCCCATCTCAGTTATGTCCTGCAGCCGGTTCCAGCTGACGTTTAGCGTGACCAACGTTGTCAACGGACAGAAGATGCCGTCGGGGAAGGACCAGATGTTGTTGAAGCTGAGATCGAGTCTCTCGAGCTGCGGCACGGGGTCGAAGCTTCGCGGCGACATCTCGAGGCTGAAGGCGGGCCAGTCGGAGTTGTGCGTGCGGACGGTGAGGTTGCGCAGGTCGCGGAGGCCGGCGAGGGCCGCCGAGGGCCACTTGGCCAGCTTGCAGTAGTCGACGGCCAGCTCTCGCAACCGCGACAGGTGCGCCAGCCCGCGCTCCTCGACAGAGCTGCGCCACCGCACCGACGCGTCGCACTCCACGTGCAGCGACGTCGTGTGCTCGGCCGGGATCACGCTGAAGTTAGTCGTGTCGAACTCGCTGTTGACGGTGCGCAGCTTGCACGTGAGGGCCACGTCGGCCGAGTCGCGCAGCCGCTGCCACTTGCAGTCGTCCGGCGCCTCGTAGCGCAGCGGGGGTGGCGGCGGCGCCTGCTCGGCCACAACCACACCCACGGCCAGCAGCGCCAGACTGACGGCCACCGGAGACGGTGCCATTGCCCTGCGGCCGCAGCTTCACCACAATTCACCTCAGCCGCCCGTGCATGACCGCCCACTCAGCCACGCACGTCTCCAGCCGCGTGCCGGCATTTTCGCACAGTCGATAAACAGCGTCTTCCCTCGCTCGTTCTTACGAAATGGCCTCTAGAATTCGTAAATCTTCTTACTGGACAGCTATTTTCTGCAGACGGCAGCCTCTTGCTCGCAGTCAGACCGCCGAGGACGCGACTCGATCGCGTCCTCCCATTACGCGGCGGCACGGCGCTCGGGTGCACGACGGAGAGATAGCGCGAGGAGCTAGATGTATACCCCACGCGTCCGCCGCCTTCGGCTCGCGAGCCGAAACTGATGCTGCTGCGTGTCAGGCTACTGCGGGTTCTCGCCGTGTGGAAACTGTCGGAGGGTGGGGGTAGGGTAGCGGCCCGACCCGACTGCGCCCGAAAGCGGCCGAGCGCCAGGGTGCACTTCGCGCCGTCAACATTCACTCACTCCGCTGTGACGCTCAGCTTAGGCATTTGCGCCGCGTCACTTCGGGGTTACTTCGCTGCCGCGAAATCACACGCTTTAGGGATCTTTTTTCCCTGGAGACGCTAGAGCATACTCTTCTTTCCGCGAGAAAATGCTTTTCCAGTTCACCCTTGCGAATGGGTACGCGTATATGAGGGGAAAGAACTCACGAGCGAGTGTCTCTGCGCTGTTTCTCCTTCCCTTGTAACTTCGTAACCCAGTAAATAACACAGATATGCATTTAAAAATCAGGCCGCGTGCAAATTACGTCTTATGTGGTAAGCGTCTGGTTGATAACTGTTTTCCTTTAATTACTTTTGGCGTTCACTGATTCAGGACAACCGAAGTATTTCACGCCCGGTTGCTCATCAGCTCGAACTTCCGTTTTGAACTGCACTTTTCACGGTATTGGTGTTTACTACGACGATGTTATTATGCGAAATACCGGGTGATCCGAAAGTCAGTATAAATTTGAAAACTGAATAAATCACGGAGTAATGTAGATAGTGAGGTCCAAATTGACACACATGCTTGGAATGACATGGGGTTTTATTGGAACCAAAAAAATACAAACGTTCAAAAAATGTCCGACAGATGGTGCTTCATCTGATCAGAATAGCAATAAGGTGCGTGTGGTTTGAGGTTTTCGGGCGCTAAACAGCAAATAGCAATAATTAGCATAACAAAGTAATACAAAGCAAAGATGATGTTCTTTACAGGAAATGCTCAATATGTCCACCATCATTCCTCAACAATAGCTGTAGTCGAGGAATAATGTTGTGAACAGCACTGTAAAGCACGTCCGGAGTTATGGTGTCTTTCAGCATCCCTAGAGATGTCGGTCGATCACGATGCACTTGCGACTTCAGGTAACCCCAAAGCCAATAATCGCATGGACTGAGGTCTGGGGACCTGGGAGGCCAAGCATGACGAAAGTGGCGACTGAGCACACGATCATCACCAAACGACGCGCGCAAGAGATCTTTCTCGCGTCTAGCAATATGGGGTGTTTTTTTTTTTGTTCTAATAAAACCCTATGTCATTCCAAGCATGTGTGTCAATTTTTACCTCTCTATCTACATTATACCGTGGTTTATTAAGTTTTCAAATTTATACAAACTTTTTGATCATCCGGTACTTAAATTAAAGAAGGCTGACTATACATTTCTAAAATCACCCACAACCATGAAATGTTTTGAGTAAACGAGTCAACAGTAACATTCAAAAACATTCGTAAAACGACTGTTTACTGTAGACAACAACTGATCTTTGCTTGCCAATAAAAGCTGGTCGTGATGACATACATAGTAATGAAATAAATAGCCGGAAGCATCTCTTCTCTCAGTTTCTGAAAATTCTAATACTTTTGAACAATTATGTTTTATTGCATGAACAGGTTTTCGAACCTTTTCAGGTCAACCGATAAGGAAGCGGAAAATATCCCACGCCCGGGTTCCCGGGTTCGATTCCCGGCGGGGTCAGGGATTTTCTCTGCCTCGTGATGACTGGGTGTTGTGTGATGTCCTTAGGTTAGTTAGGTTTAAGTAGTTCTAAGTTCTACGGGACTGATGACCATAGATGTTTAGTCCCATGGTGCTCAGAGCCATTTGAAGCGGAAAATATGTATAAATCATCATGGATCCAATGCACTGCTTTTCTATACGTCCGAATAGCATGAATAATGCGAGCAGTGATTATTCTTTTCCTACATGGATAGAACTATTCTGATTTACTGGGGAATAATGATTTTCATTTAGTTTCGCTTTTCACACACTCTCATCCCATTTTTCACTTGCCGCGCGTGTTGCCGTGCGGTCTCACGCGTAAGCCTAGGGACCGATGACCTCAGCAGTTTTGTCTCATAGTCCTTACCATAAATTTCCAAATTCCAATTTTCCACTTCTCTTAACTGTTAGGTACTTTCAGGTGACTCATTACAAGTGTGAATAGAGAACTTATCTGCTACAACATATGGTGTTCAGGTTTTGTACCTACTAGAGATCAGAAATGAGCTCTGTATACTCAATTTAAAATTACCAGCGAGTTCTCTGACGTCATCTACGAACACCCTGTCCTTGTGTGCCTATAGAATGTACTCTTGAGGCCCCGCCACAGCCCATTTGTCACCTGAGTCTGTTATCCGGTGCAAGCGCACTCGACTCGGTTCAGAAAGGAGAGCGGGTACACGAGTTCGCAAGTGTAACTGCTGATTCGCGGCATTCCCGCTGCAAAGGCAACCGTCTTGGAAGAAACTTACGGCATTACAATTCACTGGAATTTTTTCACACAATCACGATATCGGCTTTATACCCATTCTCAAGTGCAAGTTGAAATACCACAGAATGTCCGACTTGCCTAAATGACAGACGCAAGTTACAGGGTGACAATTATTGAACTATATGAAATAAAATCGTCTTCACTTCTAAATGAAATGACAATTAAATCAAGTACCTACGCTGTCGACAGGCGTTGATATACATCAACAGGGACAGCTGAAAATGTGTGCCCCGGCCGGGACTCGAACCCAGGATGTCCTGCTTACATGGCAGACGTTCTATCCATCTGAGCCACCGAGGGCACGGAGGATAGTGCGACTGCAGGAATTTATCCCTTGCACGCTCCCCCGTGAGACCCACATTCCCAACTTAATGTCCACACACTACGAGTACATTCATAGTGCCCCTGCCCATTACACTCATTACTCGCGGCAGACAATCTTAACGAGTCTCGTAAGAGTTCGAGCAATGCATGTGGATCCAGCACAGAAGAAGAAGGTCAATGGCTGGTTAGCCATCCGAAAGAACAGATACCATCTTCATATTCATATGAGGGGTGTTAGAAAAGTCCGTGCAAAGTCCAAGAGATGGCACCACCGGCGCATATCGAGGTCATGTTTAGTTAGTAGCATCTTTGGAAAGAACGCACACCAAGTTTCAGCCATACTAGTCCATTTTTTATGTTTGGCATTAATGTAAATCAAGGGAATCGAGTGATCATCAAAAAATGGACGAAAACGAATTTCTTATGGTTATTAAACATTACTTTATGAAAGGGAAGACGCCTCAGGAGACTAAAGGGAAGCTTGATAAACATTACTGTAACTCTACACCTTCGAATAGAACAGTTTATAAATAGTTTCAAAATTTTTGGAGTGGTCATATGGGCACAAGTGATGCTGAACGTTCTGGACGCCCTGTGGAGGTTACGATTCCAGAAATTATTGATAAAATCCATGATATAGTGATGGATGACAGAAGAGTTAAGGCACGTGAGATTGCTAGCGCTGTGAGCACCTCGAATGAACGGGTACATAATATTTTGCATAAACATTTGGACATGAGAAAGCTATCCGCAAGATGGGTTCCGCGATTGCTCACGCTTGACCAAAAACTGAATCTTGTGAAGTGTTGTGAGGATGGTTTGGAGCTGTTCAGGAAGATGCGCAGGACTTAAAGCGTCGTTTCGTCACTGTGAATGAAACATTGATACATTACTCTACTCCTGAGCCCAAACAACAATCTAAACAACGGGTTACCAAGGGAGAATCTGAACTAAAAGGGGGAAGACCACTCCTTCGACCGGAAAGGTCATGGCGACTGTCTTTTGGGATTCGCAAGGGATAATCCTCATCAACTATTTGGAAAAGGGTAAAACTGTTACATGTGTATATTACCCATCGTTATTGGCCCGTTTGAAAACCGAGCTGCAAGAAAAACGCCGGCGACTGGACCGCAAAAATAGTCCTTTTCCGTTACGACAATGCACGAGCACACACCTCAGCTGTTGTGGTCACTAAATTAATGGAAATAGAATTCCAACTCGTCCCCCCCCCCCTCCCGCTCCTGTTCTCCCGACTTGGCTCCCTCGGACTACTATTTGTTCCCAAATTTGAAGAAATGGCTGGCGGGACAAAGATTTTATTCAAATGAGGAGGTGACTGTAGCAACTAATAGCTATTTTGCAGACTTGGAAAATTCCCATTATTCGGAAAGGATCAACAAATTAGAACAGCGCTGGACGAAGTGTGTAAGTCTAAAAGGAGACTATGTCGAAAAATAAAAAAGGTTCACCACAAACTCGTAAGTAGTTTTTATTTTTTGCACGGACTTTTCCAATGCCCCTCGTATAACTTCTACACGGTTTGCGTTAGGACGTTCCAAGTGCACGGTTGGTCGCGGGGCATGATGGGAATTAGTATGCGCAGTATAGTTTTGTTTAGCGACGAAGCCTACTTTCATTTGGATGGGTTCGTCAATAAGTAAAATTGGTGCATTTGGGAAACTGAGAATCCGTATTTCACGATCGAGAAGTCTCTTCTACCTCAACGGGTGAATGTGTGGTGTGCAGTGTCTAGTCACAGTATAATCAGTGTGTTATTCCTTGATGGCAAGGTGTCTGTCGAACGGTACGTGAGAGTTTTGGAAGATGATTTCAACCCCATCATCCAAAGTGACTCTGATTTCGACAAGACATGGTTCTTGCAAGACGGAGCTCGATTGAATCGAAGCAGGAGAGTGTTTGATGTCCTGGAGGAGCACTTTGGGGACTGCATTCTGGCTCTGGGGTACCCAGAGCCCACTGGCATGGGCCTCGATTGGCCGCCATATTCTGCAGATCTGAACACATGCAACTCCTTTTTGTGGGGCTGTTTTAAAGACAAGGTGCGCACAGCAACAACCCCGAAAGCATTGCGGAGTGGAAAACAACCATTTAAGGTCATCGACACCATCCAGGTTCCGACACTTCATGGAGTCATGATCGGTTAGCAGTGAATATTACTCTCTTTATACTGCTATACTACTGTACAGATCGGTCCATTGATCGTGATCGGGTCAAATATCTCACGAAATAAGCGTAAAATGAAAAAACTACAAAGACGAAACTTGTCTAGCTTGAAGGGGGAAACCAGATGGCACTGTGGTTGGCCCGCTAGATGGCGCTGCCATAGGTCAAACGGATATGAACTGCGTTTTTTTAAATACGAACCCCCCATTTTTTATTACATATTCGTGTAGTACGTAATGAAATATGAATGTTTTAGTTGGACTACTTTTTTCGCTTTGTGATAGATGGTGCTGTAATAGTCACAAACATATGGCTCACAACTATAGACGAACAGTTGGTAACAGGTAGATTTTGTAGATTAAAATTCAGAACGTAGGTACGTTTGAGCATCTTATTTCGGTTGTTCCAATGTGATACATGCACCTTTGTGAACTTATCATTTCTGAAAACGCATGCTGTCACTGCATGATCACCTGTAAATACCACATTAATGCAGTAAATGCTCAAAATGATGTCCGTCAACCTCAGTGCATTTGGCAATACGTGTAACGACATTGGTTCAAATGGCTGTGAGCACTATGGGACTTAACATCTGTGGTCATCAGTCCCCTAGAACTTAGAACTACTTAAACCTAACTAACCTAAGGACATCACACACATCCATGCCCGAGGCAGGATTCTATCCTGCGACCGTAGCGGTCACGCGGTTCCAGACAGAAGCGCCTAGAACCGCACGCCCACACCGGTCGGCGTGTAACGACATTCCTCTCAACAGCGAGTAGTTCGCCTTCCGTAATGTTCGCACATGCATTGACAATGCGCTGACGCTTGTTGTCAGGCGTTGTCGGTGGATCACGATCGCGATCACGATCACAATAGCAAATATCCTTCAACTTTCCCCACAGAAAGAAATCCGGGGACGTCAGATCCGGTGAACGTGCGGGCTATGGTATGGTGCTTCGACGACCATTCCACCTGTCATGAAATATGCTATTCAATACCGCTTCAACCGCACTCGAGCTATGTGCCGGACATCCGTCATGTTGGAAGTACATCGCCATTCTGTCATGCAGTGAAACATCTTGTAGTAACATCAGTGGAACATTACGTAGGAAATCAGCATACATTGCACCATTTAGATTGCCATCAATAAAATGAGGGCCAATTATCCTTCCTCCCATAATGCCGCACCAAACATTAACCCGCCAAGGTCGCTGATGTTCCACTTGTCGCAGCCATTGTGGATTTTCCGTTGCCCAATAGGGCATTTTATGCCGGTTTACGTTACCGCTGTTGGTGTATGACGCTTCGTCGCTAAATAGAACGCGTGCATAAAATCTGTCATCGTCCCGTAATTTCTGTTGTGCGCAGTGGCAGAATTGCACACGAAGTTCAAAGTCGTCTCCATGTAATTCCTGGTCTGTAGAAATATGGTACGGGTGCAATCGATGTTGATGTAGCATTCTCAACACCGACATTTTTGAGATTCCCGATTCTCGCGCAATTTGTCTGCAACTGATGTGCGGACTAGCCGCGACAGCCGGTAAAACACCTACTTGGTCATCATCATTTGTTGCAGGTCGTGGTTGACTTTTCGCATGGGGCTGAACACTTCCTGTTTCCTTAAATGACGTAACTATCCGGCGAGCGGTCCGGACACTTGGATGATGTCGTCCAGGATACCGAGCAGCATACATAGCACACGCCCGTTGGGCATTTGATCACAATAGCCTTACATCAATACGATATCGACCTTTTCCGCAATTGGTAAACGGTCACATGAATCACGAAGCAAATATCGTCCGCACTGTCGGAATGTTACGTGATACCACGAACTTATATGTTTGTGACTATTACAGCGCGTTGCCGGCCGCGGTGGTCTAGCGGTTCTAGGCGCTCAGTCAGGAACCGCGCGACTGCTACGGTCGCAGGTTCGAATCCTGCCTCGGGCATGGATGTGTGTGATGTCCTTAGGTTAGTTAGGTTTAAGTAGTTCTAAGTTCTAAGGGACTTATGACCACAGATGTTGAGTCCCATAGTGCTCAGAGCCATTTTTGAACTATTACAGCGCCATCTATCACAAAGCGAAGAAAGTTGTCCAACTAAAACATTCATATTTCTTTATGTACTACACGAATATGCAATAAAAATTGGGGTTCCTATTTTAAAAAACGCAGTTGATATCCGTTTGACCTAGGGCAGCGTCATCTAACGGGCCAACCATACCGCCATCGGTATTCCCCCTTCAAGTTAGACAAGTCTCGTTCTTTGTAGTTTTTTCGTTTGATTCTTACTTTGTGAGATATTTGGCCCGGTCACTATCAATGGACCACCCTGTATAAAGACAAGAGGCTGCTTACAGTTGTTTCGAAAAATCTCGAAAAGTACTAGACCGATTTACTTCAGACGTCTACACGACACTCTGATAACCGTTCAAACTGGCATAGGCTACATTTCTTACAATATATATAGTATATAAATACATAATGACTCTAAGCACTATGGGACTTAACATCAGAGGTCATCAGTCCCCTAGACTTAGAACTACTTAAGCCTAACTAACCTAAGGACATCACACACATCCATGCCCGAGGCAGGATTCGAACCTGCGATCGTAGCGGCCGCGCGGTTCCAGACTGCAGCACCTAGAATCGCTCTGCCACTTCGGCCGGCTGTACACAGGTATGAAGGCAGGATATTCCTAGATATATCAAGTGTCTTGTTTTGGTGATGAATCCACATTTACCAACCATAGCCCAGGTAAATCGCCGAAACATATACTATTGGTCTGTCGACAATTTGCGTTGACTTCGTTACGTGGAATAGCAGCGTCCATGAAGTGTAAAACGTGTGATATGGGATGGTGAACCATCAGCTCATAGGCCCGTTTTTAATAGACGGAACGCTGAACGCACACAAGTATCGCAACCTCCTAACAGAACACCTTCCCCGGATGCTAGGAGACGTTCCTCTGCTGGGAGAAAACTGTGGTACCAACATGTTGGCTGTCCAACCCATAGTGCACAGAGTCATCATGAACTCTTTCCAAAACGTTGGATTGGACGCAGAGGACCTGTAGCTTGGCCGACCCGTTCCCTGTAGACATTTGTCAGTGAGGAAAGCATAAAGACGCTATCTACAAGCACATACCAAATACATTCGGTGATATTCAACCACGTTTTACTGCAGCCTGCTCGGACATATTTGCAGAAATGCTAGCACGTGAGCAGCAATCGTTTCATGCCAGACTGGAAGTGTGTATTGCCGTTGAGGGTCGTCATTTTGAACACAACCTGTGATTTTCGTTTGTGTCGTTATTGGTCAGAATATATTTAACTAGAGTATGCAGTTGAGTTGTTCCTTAGCGTGTGTTGCTAGAGGTATTGTAGAAGTGTCTGTGTGTAAACTTTTCAAAGTACAATATCTTGTAAACGACTCCCACTAGAATTCCGCAAAAAACATAATTAAGATTCTAATTTTCCCTAGTTTTAGACTGTTAACGTCAATATGCATTGTTACATTTCAAAAGTGTATGTTGGCACAAAAAATTCACTTTCTGAGTATTATTAGTATCTGTTGATAATTCAACAATATGAACGCCTGACTACCAATCCATTACGTGAAATCCTCACATCAATAGCTGTCTCTACTTCCGCAATATTTGCTGCGCCGTGAATCCCCCTATATCCACATACAGGGAAACGTTGTCAGCAAAAGTCTCGGAAAGTACTTGACCCATTTACTTCAAATATTTACATGGTACTATAATAATCGTCCCGTCTGACACAGGTAACATATTTTTTATTATACATATATTAATATAAATGTGATAATACATAAATAGGAAACGTTGAGTGCAAATATTTGGAAAAGTACTTGAGCCCATTTACTTAAATTTTTCAAACAATACTCTAATAAACTTCAGAAGGACGTAGGTTATACATATATTTTAAATAACAATGCACATGTTTTCTTTTAAAACACTGCGAGTATGCTGTGCTGTTGCGATGGGAAATTCCGCCGTTTCGTTTTATTTCTCGTAGTCAGGTTAACGACGATAGCAGGGAATTTAAACCGTTAGACAAATTCTTTCTTCCATATGTATTCTCTCCCGTACGTAAATTTTTTTTGTAATTGTAAACACAACAATCTGCTGTTTTGTCTTGTTCATCACGGATTTAACAGGAAACTCCAGAGTTGTATATATGGTTTACGGCCTTAGGATTTGAATTCTACTACGGGATCTTCCTCGTACGAAACTCTGTCGTCATACCAGTTTGCAGATTAAAACTATGTGAAGTTCTGTCATTGAAGCTACTACAAGATTTACAAAATTCAGAGATGATGGGCACAGGTGGCGGCAGGGGGTGGGGGGGGGGGGTGGGGGGGTGGGGGGGGGGGAGAGAGGAAATGCGCATAGAGGAAGAGAATGACAGAACGGACAGAGAGAGAAAGGAGGAGAGGAGAAGAGATATAGGAGGAGAAGAGGTGGACAGAGAAAAGAGGGAGGAGTTGATGGACAGAGAGAGGGGGGAAAGAATCTCAGGTCGTATATCTAATTCCCATAAATGTTTAACAAATGGCTCTGAGCACTATGGGACTTAACATCTGTGGTCATCAGTCCCCTAGAACTTAGAACTACTTAAACCTAACTAACCTAAGGACATCACACACATCCATGCCCGAGGCAGGATTCGAACCTGCGACCGTAGCAGTCGCGCGGCTCCGGACTGAGCGCCTAGAACCGCTAGACCACCGCGGCCGGCTAAATGTTTAACAACTGCATTTATATAGTTCAAAGTTTTTCGAAAACATTTGTAAATTTATTTTGGTAATTAATATCTATTCAGAGAATGTCTAACAGTTACATTGACATATACATACTTTCGAGGCGTCACCGAGCGTGTAATGACAGTACCAGAAAACATGACATGATGCTGAAGCGCAATCTCTAAGTCACGTTAGTACATAATCACAAGTTGTCATGACAAAATGAATACAGAGACAGCGTCCCTTTTCTGCAGGGATCCAACAGTGACGTTGCTTATGTCAAGTAATCGTTTGATGCAAACCATATTTTTTCTCATGATGGAACAATCATTTTGTTCGTATTGGATGAAATTTATATGATTTTCGTATGAAGGATGGACTATAGCATGAAACTTATTCCTGTTATCACTCCTCGTCTAATGGAACACATCTGAAATTATGTACTTTGCATCAATTAATTTTCGTCTAACATCCTCCACAGTCTCACAAAACACAGCTTCGTTAAAGGCTCTCTGATCCCGACAAACGGTCATTTCGAATTATCAGTGTTGCTTCACAGCAGCAAGATTGTGTACTCATCTTCCGTAGTAACAGTAAGTCATGACTAGTCTAACATTCACACATGTTTCAGTAAGAGAGAATTAGTCGGCGAGTATGAAGCGACCGCAGTGCCACAGTTTTCAGACTCGTCATACTCGCGGAACTACAGTGGAAACGAACAACGAAGGAGGCCTGTTAGTACAAATGTACCAGCGGCGCCTTGATTTGTGAAGTATGCAGCCCAAACATTAAACTCCTTCTCGCCCCGTTTTTGACCTCTAGTATCTACACGAACAGTTCAGGACTGAGTTTTCGTTACTTGTAGCGTCCAGTTGTGGTTTAAAGAGTGAACAGTGTAAAATCCGATAATGGTTCCAATAAATGGTATGAACGGTGGAGGTGATGATTTCGTGAAGTTGATATGGAAACTAAGTCGTGATGGACATCCGATAGCATACATTGTGGGGTATCTGAGACATCCCAACCAAAATACACTACCTAACTAAAACAGTGATGCACCCAGAAGATATGGTCGGATGTCAAAGGATTATCCTGCAAGTACACACCATCGGCGGTTATGTAAATAATTAGAGTCGCTGTTCTCTGTAACACGTAGAAGGGCTGCTGAAATTCATTAGTGTCGTTCATGGTTAATATAGTTACCCGGTATGGTTGGATATATAAGTGGTGTGAATAACGTCAGATGCTGAGTGATCACTATGAGGAACATGGAGATGTCGCGTACTCCAGTCAGACAGCGTTATCACCACCTGACAGAGTTAGAAAGGAGCATCATTGAGGATCACCATTTGACAGGTTAGTCGAATCGTGCAATATCTATATTTGTAGGGTATTCAAATGTGATGTGATAGTGGCCCCTTTGTTGGTCTGTACGGTAACATCAGGGCTGGCATACTCGTCATGAAAATTCCAATAGAACACGTCTGACCACTACAAGGGTGGATCGCCGTATTGTGCGCCGAGCACTTCGTGATCCCCTTCACATCTACGCATGCCATCTTAGAACAAGCAGCAATGGAGTGCCCGCAACGTTCTGTTTTATCCTGCACCACTGGTCGGAGACCAGCAATATCCCGAGTAGGGCCTTACCAACCCATGCCCAGACTGACGTTAACAATACACCACAAACGGTTGCGTTTGCAGTGGTACCTTCACTGGGAACCACGGAGTGCTGATGAGTGGTTTTTCACTGTGTTCAGCGATGGATCATTGTTCTGGGCTATCTCAAAAATTTGGAAATTTGCCGTAAGGTCTCGTGGGACAAAGCTGCTGAGGTCACCGGTCCCTAATCTCACACACACTCTACTTAATCTAACTTAAACCAACTCACGTTAAGGACGACACACACACCCATGCCCGAGGGAGGACTCGAACCTCCGACGGGGGAAGCCGCGCGGACCGTGATAAGACCCCCTAGGCCGCTCGGGTACCCCGCGCGGCTGCGCTGCCTCAGATGACGAGATGATCGTTGACGAGTATGGCAGCAACCTGGGGATACGTCCCATTCTCCCACTGTTTTGGAGAGGTACAGCTAAGTTCCTCGTGTTCTCATAGCATTGAAAGACAACCAGTATCACTTCAGGTCACAGCTGGTAGTGACGGAAGGAACTCTGATGTCCCAGAGGTACGAAACAGATATCCTGTGCTCTCACGAGTTACCCCTCAAAAAGAAGTGTCACGATGACATTTTACAACAGGACATAGTGTTCCGTACATGGCACTTCTCCTTTTGAAATTTGTGCATGATGTTGAGGTACTCCTGTGGCCAGCGTTATCTACAGACCTCTAAACGATAGAACGTGTCTGGGACCAGATCGGTTATCAAATATTTCCCAGTGTAATTTTCTAGGATATTACCGACCAATTGCAACTGTTGTGAGTCAGCTTGCCTGAAGAGAGGCTAAACCTGCTTTATGACACCCTTCCCAGCTGAATCAGTACATTCATCCACGTCAGAGGCAGTGTAACGTCATATTGATAAATGGGCTCAAACTGTTCTTTCTAAACTTGAATAAAATTTTGTAGCTACTGAAACAGTTCACAAACTCTCTCAACCCATGGAGTTTCATTTTTTTTTCCTTCTCCTCTTCTGAGTGCTTTACTTTTTTTGTCAATCAGTGTACAAACAGACCGAATAAATCTACCGAGATACAGTATTCTCTAAGCTATAGAGTAAAATGTGGTTATTTTTCTGACGCAAACAAGTAAATGATAGGTTTCTGGCGAAAACAACCAATGGCAAAAAATATCAAAAATGAGATTATTAGTAGAATTGGAATAACAGATGCTCCTCTCTCTGTGTGCATAACATATTCTGCAAAAACAGCCGTAACCACTGAGCTTCAGGGGCAAGACGTATTGGTAGTTCTGTAAAAATGACCAATGTCAGTTGACTTACCAGCAAGAACAATCATAGTCAAACGACACTGGTTGTTTTTGCTTGCAGTCTACAACATGTTCCTCCATCTTGTGTTCTGACCATCTGCTGTTACCGTTGCATTATGTCGAAAGCTCAGAGGGATCCTGACTGCAGTGTAGCATGGTCACTTAAAAGACAGAAGAAAATGAAGAAATGTGCTGAGGTAAAGGAATATAGAATGAAGGGAGCGTATCATCAAAGCAACAAAGGCGTTTCAGTTCCTAAAAGAACAACGGGAGATAACTGCAGGTCTGTTGCTTGTTAACTTTCAGGACGCGTTTGCTCCATTACAAAGCTCATGGATTCTTATTGAGCCAGCGATTTTGTAGACTCATTAATCAGTAATCATTGCGATTCACAAATGGTAAACTAATATGATAATTGCTCGCCCGGTTAGCCGTGCGGTCTAATGCACGGCTTTCCGGGCAGGAAAGAGCGTCTGGTCTGCGGCACGAATCTGCCCGACGGACTTGTGACGAGGTCCGTTGAGCCGGCCAGTCTGTGGATGGTTTTTAGGTGGTTTTCCATCTGCCACGGCGAATGCAGGCTGGTTCTCCTTATTCCGCATCAGCAACACTATGTCACCGATCGCTGCGCGAACAATTTCTCCACGTACGCCTACACCACCATTACTTTACCACGCACACATAGGGGTTCCACTCGTCTGGTGTGAGACGTTCCCTGGGAGGGGGGGATTGAGGGGATGGTGGGTGGGTCCACTGGGGGCCAAACCGCAAAATAACCCTGGGTTCAGTGTGGGGCGGCGGAGGGGTGAAGTGGACTGCGGTAGTCGTCGTGGGTTTGTGGGCCACTGCGGCTGCGGCGGGGACAGAGCCTCTCCGTCGTTTCTAGACACCCGGTTAACATACAATACAATACAATATGATAATTACTAGTAATAACGGTTCTGACACATTAGCAGGTGCAAGAGACTGAAATGTTTTTCATGGATAGGACTTGAGGACTGGGAACAGCTCTTAGCACGATTCATTGGTATGTCATCCAAGAACGAATAGGCTTCCTATATCTCAGGACTCATACAATTTTCCAACTTAAAACAGACAAGACGTTGGTGTTACGGGAAAACTGACCTTCCTAACAACCACGATGTCGCCTATTCTTAAAAAGCAAGGGTTAATGGCGTTGAGAAGCAAGTTTACCACAATGATATGATTACTCTACATAGAATAAGTAGAGCAAGATTAAGAAAGATCTATCATTCCTTTAATGTAACGGGAGTTTCACCCAAGGACTTGAGGGGTAAGCTCCATTCAAGACTTACCTAAGCTCCTGACGCAGTTCTTATATTTATTAGAGGCCACATAAAATCATTCAGGGTCAGACAGTCCCACTCTTTCTGCCTTGATAACTTCAATGGAGTCTATTTAACAGAACGTTTGAACTTTAGCCTTATGCACAAAATGTTTCTTGCTAAAGGAAGACTCAATTTGTTATACAAGTTTTGTTATTTTCAATGAATTTAACATTAAATTCGGTATTCTCAGAACAGTTACTTGTTGCACGTGCGATGCATTACAGTTACAAATAGAAAGTGCATCAGACCATGAAGAAAATAATTTATTAATGTAAAAGAAAGAGCTGCACTAGAGGAGAGGAGTCAAATTTTTTGAAATGAAGAGAGTGTACAAATACGCTGCTAGATAAGGGACTTGCATGGTAATTTCATTTGACTTCTTGCAGAAACTGCCGTTGCGTCATATACATACCAGTGATGTATTCTTCTGCTGGAAACTCTGGTATTATGTGGTTGGTGTACACGATTTGACAAGGAAGAAAGGGACCTAATGAAGTTACGTCTATGTTATTGCAGTGTATTAATAGGAACTCCATCACTGCCCATCATTTAGTTTAGCCGAGTGATCGGCGCTATGGACAGAATAAAAGTCATACATACCAGTGTACTGCCTTCATCTCTTGAAGAAAATGAATCTTATTTTTCCGATGAAGGGCCATTCCTTCCTTCCCAGTGATCAAGAATTTGCGTTAATTGAGAAGAGAAAGAGAGCTACTTCACGAGAAGTACTTAATGACTGGAATGAAATAAGAAGCAGTTGCAACAGCAGACCATCTCCATTCGACCTCGTCGTAAAACTTGCGGTAGCTCCTTACTTCTTAAAATCGCCAAGACTATCCTTGACTCTAAGAAATCTTCTCCTGATATAAATATCGGATGACTGCTTCTCTGTTTTGAAACGGGATACGTACTTGCGCCACTGGGGCAAGTGTAATGTTCACAATAAAGTTGTGCTTCCTCTAAGCGTAGAGCTAACCCCACTGTATGGAGGTTTCATTCGTCTTGCGACAGAAAGGCTGCAGGACTTAAAACGATTGCATGCATTCCTTCAAAGGCCAGAAAGTAGGATGTTGTACACACGGCTGGAAGAGAACCCAGGATAGTATAGAACTGCATCAAGATAACCGCGCCGCAGCTGGGAGAAGTGTTCACAGTCCTCTTGTACCAAACGTGAGCACTCACATAACTCAGGTATTTGTTATTATGAATGTTATATTAAGTGCCCAAAATATTGATCTTGAGCACTGACACGTTGTATAAAGCGATTCCGGAAGGTAATATGTCAGGGCGAAATTCATCCGAACCTATGGAAACACAAGCCCATATTATAGGGAAACAAGGAAACACCAATGGCGCCCGGTGACATGAACTGTCGCGTAACATGGGTCTTTGCTGTAAGAAATTCAAATTGGATTAAACGTGCAGTATTGTCATTCCGGAAAATTTATAGCATGTTATCAGTGTTCAAGGCCATAATTATGAACTCTTAATACGACATTAATTATAACAAACGCAGGAACAATTCTTGACTCACGTGTCAACTTACATATGGTGCATTGGGGAAGACTTTTTTTGAAAACTATTCTCCTGGCGTTGGGACAGTGGTTTGCAGAGATCTTAGCTTGTTACTGTAAGGGGAAGGCCGGCCGGTGTGGCCGAGCGGTTCTAGGCGCTTCAGTCTGGAACTGCGCGACCGCTAAGGTCGCTGGTTCGAATCCTGCCTCGGACATAGATGTGTGTGATGTCCTTAGGTTAGTTAGGTTTAAGCAGTTTTAAGTTCTAGAGGACTGATGACCTGAGATGTTAAGTCCCATAGCGCTCAGAGCCATCTGATCCATTTTGTAAGGGGAAGTCAAATGAAAACGAGACAGATGGAAAAAACAGTAAGTAAACTGTTTATTATTTCAAAAATAATCGCCATAGCTCTTACTTAATACGTTTAACCTAGTGTGAGACAGAACAGTGAATGTCTTCATTGAAAAATGTTTGCCGTTGCCTACGGAACCATGACTGTACCAAGGCGAGCGATTGCAGAATCGTCAGTAATAGCAGAAGTATGTATGTGGAGGAACGTAAAGTGCAACGACCAGATAAAACTAATAGCAGGTAAGCACATGCCAGACTGACATTCGTTGGAAGGATCTTCAAGATGTGAATTCCACCCACAAAGGAATTAGCTTACAGAAACCTAGTTCGACCAATACCGTAATATTGCTCGTTCGTCTGGTGTGTCTACCAGGCAGGGGTGATAGAGGAAATATAGAAGAGACAAAGAAGAAGAGCGTATTTTTGTTACAGGTTTATACAGCAAGCATCGTGGAGATGCTCAACCAATTCCAGAGGCAGACGATGCAAGGTTCAAATGGCTCTGAGCACTAAGCGACTTAACTTCTGAGGTCATCAGTCCCCTAGAACTTAGAACTATTTAAACCTAACTAACCTAAGGACATCACACACATCCATGCCCGAGGCAGGATTCGAAAATACGACCGTAGCGGTCGCGCGGCTCCAGACTGTAGCGCCTAGAACCGCTCGGCCACTCCGTCCGGCCGACGATGCAAGGAAGACATTCTGCAACCCGATGTAACCGCCCAGACACCGACAGCCGGGACCGCAGCCCAGCGACAGAAACCAGACTGAAGTCCACCTGCCTATGCCCTGCCAGCTAAGCAACGTCAGCAAACACGGCTTCTGCAGTCGGCGCCTCCGAGCGTTGAACGTCACGCAGATTCACGCAGAAATGACTGCCCCTCTACCGGTTATGCCACACCAGACCACCGATCCGGCTCCACACGTTTCGACGCGGTCTCGACGACTGTTACTTGGGTGTCCACCCTGAGCACAGGGACGCCGACTCGCTGCCGCGTCGCCATCCGCAGCAGTCAGCAACCATCCGCTTGCAGGCTGTAGTAGCCGGGCCGCTTTACTATCCACAGTAAACGCCTGCGTCGGCACACCCGTACCGATGTAATGAAATCCGAGGATCACCTCCCGTAGCCTTCAGTCTGTCTCTTACATATGTGCTAAATAATGTCTGTTCGCGTTCATCAATAAAGTGTCTTTTCAATCAATTGGCTGCCTTCTTCGCCCGCTCCACAGCCAACTCTCAGCGGAGATTCAATTACCAATTCCTATCCTATAAACTACAAGTTACAGATTTGGGCTTTTTAAATTTCCCTGAGCGTTCTTTCCCTGAACATTCAAACAACGTATAGCATCCACCTAGATACACTACATACACTACTGGCCATTAAAATTGCTACACCAACAAGAAATGGAGATAATAAACGGATATTCATTGGACGAATATATTATACTAGAACTGACATGTGATTACATTTTTACGCAATTTGGGTGCATAGATTCTGAGAAATCAGTACCTAGAACAACCACCTCTGGCCGTAATAACGGCCTTGATACACCTGGGCATTGATTCAAACAGAGCTTGGATGGCGTGTACAGGTACAGCTGCCCACGCAGCTTCCACAGTTCATCAAGAGTAGTCACTGGCGTATTGTGACGAGCCAGTTGCTCGGCCACCATTGACCAGACGTTTCCAATTGTTGAGAGATCTGGAGAATGTGCTGGCCAGGGCAGCAGTCGAACATTTTCCGTATCCAGAAAGGCCAGCACACGACCTGCAACATGCGGTTGTGCATTATCCTGAAATGTAGAGTTTCGGAGGGATTGAATAAAGGGTAGAGCCACGGGTCGTAAATAATCTACAATGTAACGTCCACTGTACAAAGTGCCGTCAATGCGAACAAGAGGTGTTCGTGACGTGAGACCAGTGGCACCCCATACCATCACGCCGGGTCATATGCCAGTATGGTGATGACGAATACACGCTTCCAATGTGCGTTCAGCGCGATGCCGCCAAACACGGATGCGACCATCAGAACTTGGATTCATCCGAAAGAATGACGTTTTCCCATTCGTGCACCCTGGTTCGTCGTTGAGTACACCATCACAGGCGCTCCTGTCTGTGATGCAGCGTCAAGGGTAACCGCAGCCATGGTCTCCGAGCTGACAGTCCATGCTACTGTTCTTGCAGTTGCCTTGCAAACGTCCCCATCCGCTGGCTCAGGGATCGAGAACTGGCTGCACGATCCGTTACAGCCATGCGGGTAAGGTGCCTGTCGCCTCGACTGTTAGTGATACGAGGCCGTTAGGATCCAGCACGGCGTTCCGTATTACTCTCCTGAACCCACCGATTCCTTATTCTGCTAATAGACATTGGATCTCGACCAACGCGAGCAGCAGTGTCGCGATACGATAAACCGCAATCGTGATAGGCTACAATCCGACCTTTATCAAAGTCGGAAACGTGATGGTACGCATTTCTCCTCCTTACATGAGGCATAACAACAACGTTTCACCAGGCAACGCCGGTCAACTGCTGTTGGTGTATGAAAAATCGGTTGGAAACTCTCCTCATGTCAGCACGTTGTAGGTGTCGCCACCGGCATATCAGAGCATCTTCTTCCTGTCGGTTAAATTTCGCGTCTGTAGCACGTCATCTTCGTGGTGTAGCAATTTTAATGGCCAGTAGTGTATATCCCTCGAAAAGACCATGAAGGTAAAATAACAGAGACGCAAACTCACACGGAGGCTTAACAACAACCGTTGTTCCCGCAAAATATTCACTACTGGAACGAGAAATCGCTAGGATGTCAGTGACACACAAAGTGCCCGCCGCAAAGACAGTATGAGGGTTTCCAAGGTTTAAATGTAAATGTACCTATAGATACAGAATACAGAAGTTATTCTGAATTCTACAAGTCCTTGGTAGGTTTCCTAAGGTATGTGGCACCATAGGTGTAAGCCTTGGTTATGCAATTCCACTAAATTAGCATGCCGATGGTTTGTGGGCGCAAAGCTGCTTCTCGACTGCGTCCCAGATGTGTTCCATTAACATTAGATCAGGCGAATTTGATCTGCATCTACATCTACATGATTACTCTGCAATTCACGATTAAGTGCCTCGCAGAGGGTTCATCGAATCACCTTCAAGCTATTTCTCTACCGGTACACTCTCGAACGGCGTGCGAGAAAAATGGGTGCTTAAATCCGTCTGTGCGAGTTCTGCTTTCTCTCATTTTATCATGATGATCATTGTTCCGTATGTAGACTGGCCATCACAGAATATTTTCGCAAACCGGTTATAAAGTCAGTGATCGAAATTACACGAGGAGACCCTGCCGCTACGAAAAATGCCTTTGTTTTAATGACTGCCACCCCAACTCACGTATCATGCCAGTGGCACTCACTCTTTTATTTCACGATAGTACAAAACGAGCTGCCCTTCTTTGAACTTTTTCGACGTGCTCCGTCGGTCCCATCTCATGCGTATCCCACATCACACAGCAATACTCCAGAGTAGGGCGGACAAGAGTGATATAAACAGTCTCTTTAGCAGAGCTATTCCACTTTCTACGTTTTCTGCCATTAAATCGCAATCTTTGGTTTGCTTTACCACAACATTATGTACGTGATCGTTCCAATCACAGGTGGCGCAGAGCTGCAGTGGTTAGCACACTGGACTCCCATTCGGGAGAACGACGTTTCAAACCTGCGTCTGGCCATCCTGATTTAGGTTTTCAGTGATTTCCCTAAATCGTTCCAGGCTAATGCCGGGATGGTTCCCTTATAAGGGCACGCCCGATTAAATCCGAGCTTCTGCTTCGTCTCTAACGACCTCGACGTGAATGGGACGTTCGACCATAGACTTCCTTCTTTTCTAAGTGATTCGTAATTGTAATCCCCAAGTATTTAGTTGAATCTACTGCTAATAGATATGTATGCTTTATCATGAAATCGAAATCTGGCAGACTTCTTTTAGTACTCATATGGATGACGTCACACTTTTCATTATTTACAGTCAGTTACCAATTTTCGTACCCTACAGATATCTCGTTTAAGTCGTTCTGCAATTGGCAACACTTCCTCTGGGTAATGCCTTCTATTACTTCTACTTTACTCAATGACTCTCAGTCAGTTACTACAAATTGTGAACTTTCCAACAGGTAATTACGAATCCTGTCGTACAAAAGAGACGATACTCCATAGTCACGCAGTTTGATTTGAAGGAACGGTGACGAAAGCTCTCTGGATTTCTAAAAATACGGCGTCAGTATGACGTCCCCTGTCGACAGCGCTCATTACTTTGTGAGAATAAAGAGCTAGTTGTGTTTCACAATAAGGATGTTTCCTGAACCCGTGCTGACTATTTGTCAATAAATCGTTTTCTTCGAGGTAATTCACAGTGTTCGAACACAGCATATGTTCTGTTGTAATCTCGTCGCCACTGCAGTGTCCTCGTTGTCGCTGCAGAGTCTTGTAGCATAGGAATCAAGCGACAGGGTGTTGTTTTGTGGCCAGTATCCTCTTTCTACAACACAACTGCACTCATGTATTAACAGGGTTCTTTATTTACATAAACAGAAAGCTACGTAACTTTAAAGAGTCCATGTGTTGTGGTACAAGCTCATCGCTAGTAGTCCACATTAGCCTCACTGCTGGTGAAGTACAAGTCCCGCTATGCGTTGAATGACAGCCGCCAAACTAGAATGCGAGTTTGTGCGCCAAAGGTTGAGCTAGTGACTCAGCAACTGCGCTAGTGACTGTGACTCAGCCCTCCGGTCTGCGGCGGCGATCTAAATACTTGCGGACGAGAGGATGTTGGAGGCTTGTCGCTTGCGAGTCTGTCTTTGGCCTCTCTCCTGATAGGCGCGCTTAACCCAGCGCCTACTATCAATCTTCTTGCTACATCTTTGCCGACCAGTGTGCTCGCGACAGCTTATGCCAACACATGTTCTAAAATCCTCCTCCAAATCAATGTTGATAAAATGGGTCTGTAATTCTGTGGATTACTCCTATTTACTTTCTTGGATATTGGTGTGACTTTTGCCACTTCCCATTCTTTAGGTATGGATCTTACGAAGAGCGAGAAGTTCTGTATGACTGCTAAATGTGGAGCTCTCATACCAGCATACTCCGAAAGAAACCTGACTGGTACACAATCTGGACCAGAGATCCAGGTTTTACTATGTGATTGAAACTACTTAACTACACGTAGGATATCTACTTCTAAGTTACTCATGTTGGCAGCTGCTCTGAATTCAAATTGTGTAATATTCGTCTTCTTTGCTGAAAGACTTCTGGGCAACCGTGTTTAGTAACTATGCTTTAGTGCCACTGTCACCAGTAACATCATTATCGTTATCATGTAGTGAAGGTATTTATTACGTCATTCCGCTGGTGTACTTTACAGGCTCCCTGTAGTAATTTGCAGAATTTTCAGTAAATTGATTTACATGGTTTACCGAATCACGATGAACTAGCTGCCTCAGCTACCCAGTGCATACATTCGAATCTATTTTGTAATCACCAAAAATAAATCACGTAACTGCTACCTACACAGAACTGCCAACAGTGTAGGATGAATAAGTTTAAATAGAAAGTGTTCCTTTCCACTTGAGCTATTCTATTGCGCCATCTGTTAGTTGAAAACATAGTGCAGTGCAAAAGAA